>NC_090748.1:55333283-55335783 GCF_036898095.1 Palaemon carinicauda | reverse complement strand
ATTGACTCATTAGGGGTAATTTGAATGAATTACTACCAATTGTGTCACGTGGTGGGCCGGGAAATCGGGTAAAACTCGCTGGTAAGAGACTGATGTCTCGCCAGGTAAATCCTCGGACAGCTAGGTAGCGTCAGGTTCCGATTTCTTTTATGGTCTCTCGTGGCATGGTTGGTTTCGACCTGGCCTTTCATTAGAAGGGGCTAGCGTTCGATCCCAAGTATGAGGCAGAAATTTATTTCTATTTGAACACGATGTTGTGTTGATATTTATCCATATTGACTCATTAGGGGTAATTTGAATGAATTACTACCAATTGTGTCACGTGGTGGGCTGGGAAATCGGGTAAAACTCGCTGGTAAGAGATTGATGTCTCGCCAGGTAAATCCTCGGACAGCTAGGTAGCGTCAGGTTCCGATTTCTTTTATGGTCTCTCGTGGCATGGTTGGTTTTGACCTGGCCTTTCATTAGAAGGGGCTAGCGTTCGATCCCAAGTATGAGGTAGAAATTTATTTCTATTTGAACACGATGTTGTGTTGATATTTATCCATATTGACTCATTACGGGTAATTTGAATGAATTACTACCAATTGTGTCACGTGGTGGGCCGGGAAATCGGGTAAAACTCGCTGGTAAGAGACTGATGTCTCGCCAGGTAAATCCTAGCTAGGTAGCGTTAGGTTCCGATATCTTTTATGGTCTCTCGTGGCATGGTTGGTTTTGACCTGGCCTTTCATTAGAAGGGGCTAGCGTTCGATCCCAAGTATGAGGTAGAAATTTATTTCTATTTGAACACGATGTTGTGTTGATATTTATCCATATTGACTCATTAGGGGTAATTTGAATGAATTACTACCAATTGTGTCACGTGGTGGGCCGGGAAATCGGGTAAAACTCGCTGGTAAGAGACTGATGTCTCGCCAGGTAAATCCTCGGACAGCTAGGTAGCGTCAGGTTTCGATTTCTTTTATGGTCTCTCGTGGCATGGTTGGTTTCGACCTGGCCTTTCATTAGAAGGGGCTAGCGTTCGATCCCAAGTATGAGGTAGAAATTTATTTCTATATGAACACGATGTTGTGTTGATATTTATCCATATTGACTCATTAGGGGTAATTTGAATGAATTACTACCAATTGTGTCACGTGGTGGGCCGGGAAATCGGGTAAAACTCGATGGTAAGAGACTGATGTCTCGCCAGGTAAATCATCGGACAGCTAGGTAGCGTCAGGTTCCGATTTCTTTTATGGTCTCTCGTGGCATGGTTGGTTTCGACCTGGCCTTTCATTAGAAGGGGCTAGCGTTCGATCCCAAGTATGAAGTAGAAATTTATTTCTATTTGAACACGATGTTGTATTGATATTTATCCATATTGACTCATTAGGGGTAATTTGAATGAATTACTACCAATTGTGTCACGTGGTGGGCCGGGAAATCGGGTAAAACTCGCTGGTAAGAGACTGATGTCTCGCCAGGTAAATCATCGGACAGCTAGGTAGCGTCAGGTTCCGATTTCTTTTATGGTCTCTCATGGCATGGTTGGTTTCGACCTGGCCTTTCATTAGAAGGGGCTAGCGTTCGATCTCAAGTATGAGGTAGAAATTTATATATATATATATATATATATATATATATTTAAATATATATACAGGTATATATATTTATATATATATATATATTTATATATATATACAGTATTTGTATATATATATATATATATATATATTATATATATACAGTATGTATATATATATATATATATATATATTTATTTATATGTATATAGATGTACAGTATATATATACATATGTCTGTATATATGTATATATATGTATACATATGTATATATATATATATATATATATACATACATATATATGTATATATATATATATATATTATATATGTTTATATATGTGTATAAGTGTAAGTATTTATGTATATATATACATATTTATACACACATATATATATATTATATATATACATATTTTATTTTTTATACATATATATATTATATATAATATATATTATATTTTATATATATATATATATATATGTGTGGATTTAAGTATATACATACGTACACACACACATAACACACATATATATACGTTTATATATATGTATATATACGTAGGCTATGCAATATATATATATATATATACGTACACACACATACACATACACACGCACACACACACACACACACACATATATATATATATATATATATGTATATATATATGTGTGTATATATATATATATATATATATACAGATATATATGTATATATATATACACATACATATACCAAGGCACTTTCCCGAATTTTGCGTGGTAGCCGACATCAAACAAATGAAACAAAGAGGACGTCGCCTCTCTATGTTCCTTCCAGCCTGACAAGGGAAAAAGGGGTTCAACCGAGTTCAGCTGGTACTGCTAGGGTGCCACAGCCCACCCTCCCCCACTATCCACCACAGATGAAGCTTCATAACGCTGAATC
>NC_090748.1:55300783-55325783 GCF_036898095.1 Palaemon carinicauda | reverse complement strand
TACTGCTTGTGATGTCATGCAGGGGGCATCGAACTCCCTCGCCTCCCCCTTCCTCTGTTTCCTTTCCCTCAGACGTTGGGTAGGCCTGACAAGTGTAACAGCAGGGGGATCCTTGGGTGGGGCACTCCACTCGTCGGTGCCCCTCTCCCCCACTGTGCCAACATCTGAAGACTGCTAATCTGCTGACTACATTCCCCCTTACCACTCTTCGGGGGTCGACTTCCTCTCATGGCTGCCAACTTCTCGGAATCGACCACGTTATTCCCAGTCCTTTTTTCTTTTGTCAAACGGTCTAAATTGTTTTGTATCGCACTCGCTACGTCTGCTAACGAGCGATTGTCATCGAACAAATAACCATATAAATACGGGTTTACTAATCTGCGAATAAGTTTACGGGCAATTGCCTTTTTATCACCTTCTGGGAGATTGGCACTCTGGGTAGCAAACGAATCGCAATTCCGAAAAATGAGACATGCAAAACTAAGAAGGGATTCACCTTCCCGTATTTTGGGTTTGTAATTTTCTTTTAGGTCTCCCTTTCTCGCATCAGGCAATGCATACTTCTCAATTAGACGTCGTTTTATTTCAGTATAACTTCTTAAACTTTCTTGTAGCTAACACATTACCTCCATTGCCGGTGCATCATTCAGCAATCTAATTACTTGAATTTCTTTTTCTCTTTCCGACCCCCCATATGTAGCTACTTCAAAGTCTTGCAAAAACACTTCAATTGATTGAAACCCTTCTTTAGGTCGTTGATCATCAAAAGGCCTAACACTTGCCTGGAGTTCTAGCAACTTTCAAACTACAATTTGCGTATCATCACTCGGCTCTGCATGTGTACTTTCACTTGTGTGCGTTTGAACTTCATTTATGTACGTCGGATATGCTGTGCTTGCACGCCACTCCTGTTCTCGTTCCACCAACAGTCTGTTTATTACCAGTTGTAAATTATCTAAGTTATTTTCCAATTCTTGCGTTCTAATTTCCAGTCTATATTCTTCATCGAGAACGCTATATCCCACTGCTCCTTCGTACTCATCTCCTGCAGCAGCAGCATATGCTATGTTAGTCTTTGTGTATTTTGGCATCTTGAACTTTTATTTCTCAGGCTCAAAGAACAACTTTACTCACAGCATACACAGACGTATTTTTTACACCTGACACCAATATGACCCATGCAGACGGATAATGAGACGTTGGCATATGGGTTTTCTTCATTTATTAAAAATGTTCGTTCGTAAGTACACTATACACAACTGCCCTCTCAGGTGAGAGACTTGTCAACTCGAGTGCTCACCGGCAACTAACTACTGCCTTCGTTCCCAAAATGCAACCATTGCAAAACATGCTGACACAGGTTTTTATGGAATACTCATGAATATTGAGTTCATTTACCTTGATATAAAACACACATATATACATGAATTAGGACATTACTCCCCCCACCTAAGCTCCTCACTCCGGAGAATTTGGATGTCTCAAAGACTTTTTAGTCCATCCACAGAAACTCCATTTGCTCTTTGGTAGAGTGATTTATTTTAAGCATTTGGAGAGTTCTTATGAGCTTTTCTAACTTATTCTTGAACTCGTTTATCATGTTGCTATTTTGTATACAAATAAATTGCCATTCTGAGTGGTGTAGTATCTTTTCAATTCTAGTTGGAATCTGTTGCCTCTGGACAGATTTGTACTAAGCGTGAATAGATTGTTGTAATCGACATTTGTTGTTCCTTTAAGAATTTTTAATGCCTCTATTACCAGTCCCCTTAGTCATGGAGTTTGTAGATCAAATAAGTTCAAACGTTAAATTCTCCATCCATATCAAAATTGCCTTGGTGTTGGGACTGGTTTGGTAGCCCTAACTTGTACTGCTTTCAGTGTATCTAGATCCTTTTGAATACTTGGAGCCCAGAATTGGACTCCGTATTCTAGATAGGGTTTTACTAGAGGAGTGTACAGCTGGAGTAGTGTCCTTGTTTCTGTATTTGAATTGTCTCTTTATATAACATATTAGTTTTTGTGCTTTCTTTTCAGCTTTATGCTGTTTGGTGAACTTTAAATCCTTGCTGATATTTCATATACTGAGATCTTTCTCCTGGTCTAATCTTTCTAGTTCATTACCCAGAAATGAGTAATCTCGGCTAATAACCTAAGTACACGACTTTACATTTCACACACTTGAGAGGAATTTGCCATTTTCTTTACCAATCTCCTAGCTCCAGTAGATCTTCTCTTCAGGCTTCTACATGGTCTAAGTTCCCATCATTTGTGCCAAGATCAGTATCATCAGCAAATTTGGCTAATTCTGCCTATTAATCATAAATCTATGTTGTTAATGAGAGAGAGAGAGAGAGAGAGAGAGAGAGAGAGAGAGAGAGAGAATATTACAAGGATTTTGGATGTTTCAAATACTTTTTATTCTATTCGCGGAGACTCCATATGCTCTTTGGTAGCGTGATTTAGTTTAAGCATTTGGAGAGTTCTTATGAGCTTTTCTAACTTATTCTTCAACTCGTTTACCATGTTGCTATTTTGTACACAAATAAATTGCCATTCTGAGTGGTGTAGTATCTTTTCAATTCTAGTTTGAATCTGTTGCCTCTGGACGGATTTGTACTAAGCGTGAAAAGATTGTTGTAATCGACATTTGTTGTTCCTCTAAGAATTTTTAATGCCTCTATTACCTGTCCCCTTAGTCGTGGAGTTTGTAGATCAAATAAGTTCAAACGTTAAATTCTCCGTCCATATCAAAATTGCCTTGGTGTTGGGACTGGTTTGGTAGCCCTAACTTGTACTGCTTCCAGTGTATCTAGATCCTTTTGAATACTTGGAGCCCAGAATTGGACTTCGTATTCTAGATGGGGTTTTACTAGTGAAGTGTACAGCTGGAGTAGTGTCCTTGTTTCTGTATTTGAATTGTCTCTTTATATAACATACAGTATTAGTTTTTGTGCTTTTTTAGCTTTATGCTGTTTGGTGAACTCTAAATCCTTGCTGATATTTCATATACTGAGATCTTTCTCCTGGTCCAATCTTTCTAGTTCAATACCCAGAAGCGAGTAATCTCGGCTAATAACCTAAGTACATGACTTTACATTTCACACAGTTGAGAGGAATTTGCCATTTTCTTTACCAATCTCCTAGCTCCAGTAGATCTTCTCTTCAGGCTTCTACATAGTCTAAGTTCCCAGCATTTATGCCAAGATTAGTATCATCAGCAAATTTGGCTAATTCTGCCTATTAATCATAAATCTATGTTGTTAATGAGAGAGAGAGAGAGAGAGAGAGAGAGAGAGAGAGAGAGAGAGAGAAAAAAAAAATATTACGAGGATTTTGGATGTTTCAAATACTTTTTATTCTATCCACAGACTCCATATGCTCTTGGGTAAAATGATTTAGTTAACACATTTAGAGAGTTCTTATGATCTTAACACATTTAGAGACTTCTTATGATCTTGTCTAACTTTTTTACCATGTTACTGTTTACATCATCCGCTGGTAGTCTATTCCAAGTATTTGCTATTTTGTATATAAAGAAATATCTACATTGAGTGGTGGTGTATCTTTTCCATTAAAGTTTGTACCCGTTACCTCTGGACTGATTTGTGCTAAGCGTGAATAGATTATTGTAATACATGTTTGCTATTCCTTGAAAAAATTTTAATACCCTTTTTAACTGTCCCCTTAGTCGTCGAGTTTGTATATAAAATAAGCTCAAATGTTCCCTCCTCAATGTGTATCGAAATTGCCTTGGTGTTGCAACTAGTTTGGTGATCATAGCTTGTACTGCTTCCGGTCTATCTACATCGTTTTGAATATTTGGAGCCCAGAATTGGACTCCGTATTCTAGATGGGGTTTTACAAGTGATGTGTACAACTGTAGTACTGTGTCTGTATTTCTGTATTTGAAGTGTCTCTTTAGGTAGCCTATTAGTTTCTGTGCTTTCTTTTCAGCTTTTATGCTCTGTTTGGTGAACTTTAAATCCTTGCAGATAACAATACCAAGATCTTCCTCCTTGTCCACACTTTCTATTCCATTACCCGGCAGTAAGTAATCTGACTGTGGATTGCTATAAACTATCTGCATGACTTTACATTTACCACAGTTGAAAGGCATTTCACTTTTTCTGGACCATTCTACTAGCTTCATTAGATCATCTCTTAAGGCTTCTATGTATTTTGAGTTAGCAGCATTTGAGAGAGAGAGAGAAAGAGAGAGAGAGAGAGAGAGAGAGAGAGAGAGAGAGAGAGAGAGTTATAAGGATTTTGTATCTAAGACTTTTTAGTCCATTGGCAGAGACCCCATATGCGATTTAGTTTAAGCATTTAGAGTTCATATGATCTTGCCAACATATTTTTGAAGTTGTTTACCATATTACTGTTTACTACATACATAGGTAGACTATTCCAAGAATTTGCTATTTTATATGTAATGAAATTACCACATTGAGTGGAGTTGTATCTTTTTAGTTCCAGTTTGTATCCGTTACCTCTGGACTGATTTGTGCTAAGTGTGAATAGATTGTTATAATATACATTTGTTATTCTTTCAAGAATTTCGAATACCTCTATTAACTGTCCCCTTAGTCATCGAGTTTGTAGATAAAATAAGTTCAAAAGTTCCATCCTCCTCCTACATTAAATTGCTTTCGTGTTGGAACTAGTTTGGTGACCCTGGCTTGTATTGCTTTCAGTATATCTGTATCCTTCTGAATACTTGAAGCCCAGTATTAGACTCTGCATTCTAGATGGGGTCTTACTAGTGATGTGTACAGCTGTAGTACAGTGTCTTTGTTTCTGTATTTAAATTGTCTCTTTAAGTAGCCCATTAGTTTCTGTGCTTTCTTTTAAGCTTTTATACTGTGTTTGGTGAACTTCAAATTCTTGCTGATAATAATACCAAGATCTTCCTCCAGGTCCACACTTTCTATTTGAGAGAGAGAGAGAGAGAGAGAGAGAGAGAGAGAGAGATTGCAAAGCTTTTGGATGTCTTTAAGGCTTTTTAGTCCATCCACAGTGACTCCATATGCTCTTTGGTAGAGAGATTTAGTTTAAGCATTTACAGTTCTCATGATCTTGTCTAACTTATTCTCGAACTTGTTTACCATGTTACTGTTTACTACATCCGATGGTAGTCTATTCCAAATATTGCTATTTTGTATGTAAAGAAATTGCCACATTGAGTGGTATTGTATCTTTTCAATGCCAGTTTGTATTCATTACCTCTGGATGGATTTCTGCTATGCATGAATATATTATTGAAATCTACATTTGTTATTCCTTTAAGAATTTTTTGCATGCCTCTATTAATTGACCCCTTAGTCGTGGGGTTTGTAGATCTTAGTCGTGGGGTTTGTAGATCAAACAAGTTCAAATGTTCCATCCTCTGTCTATATCCAAATTTCTTTAGTGTTGGAACTATTATGGAGGCCCTAGCTTGTACTGCTTCCAGTCTATTTATATCCTTCTGAATACTTTGGAGCCCAAAATTGACTCCGTATTCTACATGGGGTCTTACTAGTGATGCGTACAGCTGTAGTACAGTGTCTTTGTTTCTGTATTTGAATTGTCTCTTTATGTAATCTATTAGATTTTGTGCTTTCTTTTCAGGTTTTATGCTCTGTCTGGTGAACTTTAAATCCTTGCTGATAATAATACCAAGACCTAGTCCACACTTTCTAGTTCATTACCCAGCAGTGAGTAATCTGATTGTGGGTTACTATAACCAATGTGCATGACTTTACATATCCCACAGTTGAAAGGCATTTGCCATTTTCTGGACCATTCTCCTATCTTCATTAGATCTTCTCTTAAGGCTTCTAAGTCTTCTGAGTTTGCAGTATGTATGCCTAGTTTAGTATCATCGGCAAATTCGGCTATTCTCCCAGTTAATCCTAAATCTATGTCATTAATATAGATCAGAAATAGCAATGGGCCAAGGACGGATCATTGAGGTACTCCGCTTGTAACAGCTGCCCACTCTGAAGCTTCTCCACTGATTACAACTATCTGTTTTTCCATTTGTTCGCCAATCTTCATTCCATTCAGCTGGCTCCTCAATGATGCCTAATGCTCTAATTTTGAATGTTAATTTTTTACGAGGAGCTTTGTCAAAAGCGTTTCCAAAATCTAGGTATATGATGTCTATTGCCCTGCTTTTGTCATCAATGCTAAACATATTGTGGAAAAATTCCAAAAGATTTGATCCTCACAATCTCTTTTGTCTAAAACCATGTTGACTGTCTATCGGAAGATTGTTTTTCTCTCTATGTTCTACTATTGAATCTACTATAATTGATTCAAAAAATTTGTAAGGCCCTGAAGTTAGACACACAGGTCTATAGTTGCCAGGTTCTTCTTTTGGTTCCTTCTAGTAGACTGGAGGAACATTGCTTAGATTCCATCCTTGTAGTGCCTTTCTTTCAATGGCTGTCTTTCATAGCATTTTGTAAAAGTGTGGCGTTATCTCTTCTACTTCCATAATCACTCTTGGATGAATATCATCTGGACCTGGTGCCTGAAGACTTACTGAGTCCCTTTTTTTCTTTTCTTTTTTTTCTTTTTTTTTGACATCATCCATTATAAAGGTATTTTAATGGTTGAGACCCTTCATACTTGATAGCTGGTTCGGGAAGGGTCGTTGATTCTTCCCTATTGAATACAGTTAGGAAATATGCATTCATCAGTTTGGCTTTTTCCAAATCATTTGTTATAAGACTACCCTCCGAGTCTCTTAATGGGATAATGTTTTTGATTGGTTTTTTACTGTTTACATATGCAAAAAATTCTTCTGGGTTTTCTTTGCTAGCTGAAGCCACTCTTTTCTCTTCATTGATCTCTGCCTTTCTAACTAGTTTATATACTTTTAGGCTTGACTTCCTGTGCTCGGAAATTTCATGAATTTAAGGCTGTAGACCCATTGATTTTTGTTTGCTGCAATTCTTATTGCATTGGCTATTTCTCGGTTGAACCACTTATGTTGTGGAGTTCCATTTGGTAAAATTTCTCTATGCCGGATATATTTGGCCCTTTTGTTCTTTATATATTTCTACAAAGGAGTCCCATTGTGTATATATGTTCCCTGTTTTGTTGTATTTTAAATTCTTGGTGTAATCCTTAAGTTTTATCCAGTTACTGAGAGAGAGAGAGAGAGAGAGAGAGAGAGAGAGAGAGAGAGAGAGAGAGAGAGAGAGAGAGAGAGAGAGAGAGAGAGGAGAGAGAGTGTGCGTGTGTGTATGTGTGTGAGTGCTACAAGAATTTTGGATGTCTCATACTTTTTTTGTCCATCCGTGGAGACTCCATTTGCTCTTTGGTAGAGTGAACTAGTTTAAGCATTTAGAGAGCTTTTATGATCTTGTCTAACTTATTCTAGAACTTCTTTACCATGTTACTGTTTACTATATCCACAGGAAGTATATTCCAAGTATTTGCTATTTTGTATGTAAAGAAAATGCCACACTGAGTGGAGTTGTATCTTATAAATTCCAGTTTCGATCCATTACCTCTAGACTGATTTGTGCTCTGCGTGAATAGATTATTGTAATCTACATTTTTTATTCCTTTAAGAATTTTGAATGCCTCTATTAACTCTCCCATTAGACATCGAGTTTGTAGATAAAACAATTTCAAATGATCCATTCTCAGTCTATATCCAAATTGACTTAGAGAGAGAGAGAGAGAGAGAGAGAGAGAGAGAGAGAGAGAGAGAGAGAGAGAGCCTTACCTTATGCCTTATTCTATGTTTGGGTTCCCCAGGTCCCTCAGTGTGAGGCACCTGGTATATCCACCAGAGAGTTGCTAATGCATCTTCTGGTGCATTTTCATCTTCCCAGCTTGGATGGTCTGGGATGCATCTTAGGTATTTATCGAGCTTATTCTTAAACACATCTGCATTCACTCCTGATATGTTTCTTAGATGAGCCAGCAGCGCATTAAATAGTCGCTGCATTATCGATGCTGGTGCGGAGTGGATTAATGTCCTGTGCAACTTCCTTAGTTTTCCTGGTAGTTTTGGGCACTATCAATCTACCTCGGCTTGCTCTTTCTGATATTTTTAGCTCCATGATGTTTTCAGTAATTCCTTCGATTTGCTTCCATGCTTGTATTATCATGCAGCATTCTCTTCTCCTTTCTAAACTGTACAATTTTAAAAATTGCCATCTTTCCCACCTGTCAAGGTCCTTAATTTCTTTTTTTCTAGGAGTAAAGGACCTTTGTACACTCTCTATTTGTGCAATATCCTTTTGGTAGTGTGCTTACCATATCACTTTGCAATGCTCGAGTGTACTACGTACATAAGTTTTGTAGAGCATAATCATGTGTTCAGTGTTTCTTGTTTTAAAGTGTCTAAATAGCATTCCCATTTTTGCTTTACATCTAGCCAACAATGTTGCTATTTGGTCTTTGCATAACATATTCCTGTTTAACATTACACCAAGGTCTTTAATTTCCTCCTTGTTTGTGATTGTCTCGTTATTAGGTCCCCTGTATGCATATACCATTCCCTCTCTGTTTCCATAGTTATTGATTCGAAAATACCGGAGTTAAATACCATCCTATTTATCTCCGCCCATTTATATATTTTGTTTAGATCTCCTTGTAATGAGATCCTATCTTCATCACAAGTAATTTCTCTACTTATTCTTGTGTCATCGGCAAAACTTCTCACTACAGAGTCTTTAACATAATAGTCTATGTCTGAGATCATAATAACAAACAGCAGTGCAGCTAATACCGTACCCTGTGGCACACCAGATATTACCCGAGCTTCATCTGATTTCCTTTCATTTGCAACCACTATCTGTTTTCTGTTTTGCAGAAATTCTTTAACCCATTTTCCTATCTTTCCCATAACATTATGCTTTCTCATTTTTTCTCTAATATATTATGGACTACCTTGTCAAAGGCTTTAGCAAACTCTAGATAGATCACATCTGTGTCTTTTTCATTTATCATATTTTTGTATGTTTTCATAGTGTGCTATCAGTTGGGTTTGTGTACTTTTTCCGGGCACAAAACCGTGTTGACCTATATCAAATAAATTATTTTTAACCAAAATGATTCATTGTTTTTTTTTTTATTACCTTTTCATACACTTTCATAATATGTGATGTTATACTAACAGGTCTAAAATTGCTTGCCTCTAGTCTCGATCCACTTTTGAAAATAGGGGTTATCTAAGCTAATTTATGTTTAACATATATCTCGCTCATATCTACACTTTGTCTTAGCAGTATTGCAAGCGGCTTCGCGATAGTGTGTGTGCAGTTTTTTTTTTTTTAACAAAATCGCTGGAACTCCATCTGGTCCGGCCGCCGATCCATTTTCAATTTCGCTTATAGCCTGCACAATATCTGCTTCATTAATATCACGTAGTGTAATTAAATTTAGAAAATAGAAAACGTAAAGTGAAAGAAAAAATAAATAAAGGAAAAAAAAGAAATTTCATTCTAAGTATCGTAAAGTTGAGTGTTAATATTTCCTGCCATTTGTAGATGCATTTCCTAAAATTAAGTGTTAATGTTCTCTGTCATCTATAATTCTGTTTTGTAAAGTTAAGTGTTTACGTTTTCTGCCACTTGTGCGTAAATGTTTTCCGCCGTTTCATCCTCCTCCACCGCCCGTCACTTTTCTCTCAGACATCACCTTACTCCAAAGGTAAGGTTCCATATTTTTGTTACTTTATTTTGACTGTTTGCTCTAATTAGCCTAAACACTTCTTTTTCATAATATTAATGTTAATTTATCATTAAATGATCAAAATACAGTACTTTTCATATATTTAGTACTGTTTAGTGGTGAATATCATCTTTATAATCCTTTAATGTGGTGTTTTTCTAGGGTCTGGACCAAATTAGGCTATTTACGTGTAAAAGGCGACTCGCTACATGAAAAAATCACTTTACGAAAGCCCTTACGGAACCAATTAATTTCGTGTTGTGAGGCATCACTGTACTGCTTCCAGGATATCTATATCTTCTGAATACTTGGAACCCAGCATTGGACTCCGTATTATAGATGGGGACTTACAAGTGATGTGTACAGCGGTAGTACAGCATCTTTATTTCTGTATTTGAATTGTCTCTTTGTTTTTGTATAATTCGTTCCACACCCCAAAAACCTATAATAACTCCTTAATAAATTACTACATATAATTACACACAACAATAACATAACTGCATAATATGAAAGAAGGATGTAAAAAAGATAATTATAAAGAAATAATAAATAAAAAATGTGTTTTTATTGTCACTTTACCTTAGAGACAGGCCAACGCAGGTGTAGGATTTGCTACCCAGGAGGAGACGGATGATCGGCGAGAAGGTAGACATGGTGTTAACATGTTCTTTAAATAAATACTCTCTCTCTCTCTCTCTCTCTCTCTCTCTCTCTCTCTCTCTCTCTTGTTCTTCTTCACTGTTAGTGTTAGAGACATGCATCAATTTTTTCTGAGAGAGAGAGAGAGAGAGAGAGAGAGAGAGAGAGAGAGAGAGAGAGAGAGAGAGAGAGAGATTAAACAAAAATGTGTTGTGTACATATGATTTTTAATAGCGTCAACGAGTTGAAAGACAATTAAATGTAACTAAAAAAGCAATATCAGCGAATCTGAATTCCTTTATTAACTAAAACAAATATTTATAAAAACACAATCGAGTGCGTTTGCGCAAACACACACACACGCAGGAGGAGACACGATCGGCGAGGAGGTAGAGATGGTGACTGCAATAACGTACCGTAACTTACACTACGGAAACTTTAATTTAACTTAGCTTATTTATTTTTCTTATTTTTATATTTCATATTTTTTACATTTTTTTTTCTTTTGATTTTTAATTTTCATCACTTTCAGTGACGAGTTACGGTACGTTATCGCAGTCACCATCTCTACCTCCTCCCTGACCGTCTGTCTCTTACTGCGTAGCAATTTCTGCACCTGTGTGTGTGTGTTTGTGCATACACACACAAGTGTGTTTGTATCAATATTTGTTTTAGTTAATAAAGGAATTCAGATTCGCTGTTATTACCTTCTTAGTTACATTTAATTGTTTTTCAACTCGTTGACGCTGTTAAAAATCATATGTACTCTAAACACATTTTTGTTTAATCTCTCTCTCTCTCGAAAAAAAAAAAATAATAATAATAGAGAGAGAGAGAGAGAGAGAGAGAGAGAGAGAGAGAGAGAGAGATTTTATTTAAAGAACATGTTAATGCTATGTTTAGAGAGAAACAGAAAAAGAGAGAGGACTTTTTAAAAAGAGCTTGTTAATGCTATCTTGGTTTTCTTTGATTCACTTTTTTCTTCCTTTCTATTCATCACGCTGGCCCTTCTCACAAATGATCGTTGCCAACAATCTCTTTGTCCTTTATCCCTATCAACAAAAGGCGTTCTATCTCTTCCAGGGTATTGCTACGATGTCTTGTAATAATGGTGATCCCCTTCGATGGTTTATATGCTTTAATGACCGCCTTCTGCTTGATGATCGTCGATATCATAGGCCTATTCCGGCCATATTGTTTAGCCATATCACTCACATGCACACTACTCTCATGTTTTTCTATAATTTCTTGCTTCAATTCTAATGAAAGAATTGCCTTCTTCCTTTTCTCACCACTACCTGTACTGAAACTTAGCTTCTTAGGCGCCATGATTATAGGTAATATCAAAAAGGAAATGTGAGAAATGGAAGAAAATAAGCACTGTTAATAACAGACCAAACAGAGGACAACCACACGATACACACAAGAACAGAGAACAGAGCACTCGACGCTCAATGGCGTCCCTCTTATGTGCTGCCATCTACCGGCGTAAACAAGATCTACATCGGATGTTGGAGCATTACTTCGGGTGTCAAGACAAAAATTTGATGGAATTTTACTTCGGATGTTGGAACAATTGTATGTAAAGACAATCGTATGTAGAGGTTCCACTGTATTTATCTATTTATATCTTCATCTGGTAGAAATTGAGACAAATAAATTGCATGTTGTTTAGCCTACATGATATTTGAGTATTCACATGCAAAAAAAAAAAAAAAAGGAATGTTAAATAAAAAAAATTAAGACTGCAATTCATGTGACGACGGACATATGTACGGAGTGACAGACATGCAGAAAACATAAATCATAAGTTCTTATGCTCATATAGCGTTGGCAGTGGTAATATAACTGGTACCTTGAAAATATCTAGTTACTAAGTTAAGTATTTTGTTTTATTAATATTTTTGTTTGGAAATGATCCTGGCCTTGAGTATTCAATCCCATATATTAAAATCAGGTTGTATACATGTCAAAACTAAAAACGGGAAACGTTACTATGAAATTTCTAGGCCAAATTATTTATAAACGATACAATACAAAGGACGGTGAAGTAGGAATATCATTTTTTTACTTTGGGGGATTTTGAAAAGGGTCACTGGCAATTCAAATGCAAAAAATGTTAAATTCTCGTTCTTACCTAATCTTTGTAAGGCAGTCAGGTTGATATCCTTGTTAAGAGGTGAGTTTTACATCAATAAAAATATTTTCTACACTTGGAACTGGAACAGGTAACAATTCATTTAATTCTTGCATTTATAAATTAACAATAGGAAACTTTGAAAGGAATGGAGGTTTCAAGTTCTACAGTACATAGATTATATATGAAAAGCCATACATTTTGTATAACAGGGGTATTACATATAATCATATATAAGAATTATGTGTTACACTAAAAGCTGCTTTTCCAGTAGTGAAAAGAGCATATTCCTTGATGAAGTTATTACTGCAAATTTACCAACATAAACTTAAAAAATGTATACATCTGAATGGAAACAGGTCTGGAGTTGAATACTTTGTATGTATCATAGCCTCTTTTATTAAATATGATAAACAGTATCACTCAACAAAATAACATTGAGAGGGGATTACTTGATACAACACCTTATCCTGTTTTGAAAATCTGATCATGAACTATAGGCATCTGAGAAAATACTCTCATTAGTTTTTTTATCAGACTTCCACTCTAATGATTCCCACCAATCTTCTGCTTAAGTATAATTTCTATTCGGATTTCCATCAATATACACCAATACCCAATCCACTTAAATTTCAGAAAACTTTGAAGACAATATTTCTAAACTGCCAAACACCATTTTTCTCAAACACAAGAATAGGATGAAGAGCTGCATAGACAACTTGGACAAGTTAACTTCAAGCTATCTGTCCTAAAGGGAGACATCAATTCAGCAGTACACAAGGACACTATAAATTCTACATCAATGACAGAGGGGCATAGGCTACTAGAATTTGCTAACAATGAATTCCTCCATCAGTGGGTTGATAAACCAACCAGGGAAACAACAACATACTAGATATTGTGCTAACAACAGAAGAAAATTTAGTATCCAGTGTTTCAGTAGGCAAAAATATTGGCAAAAGTGACAACAAAATAGTTAGGTTTAAGGTGAATATTCCTCATCTAAATATATAAAAAAAAGCTAGACTACAGGCATAGCAACTGGATGAAACTGAAGGAACAAAGCAAGAATTTAGAATACGTCGGAACAGAGAACATAAATACAAAATGGGACTCCTTTGTAGAAATATATGAAGAAAAAAGGGCTAAAAGTATGCCAGATGAAACAATTTTACCCAAGGGAACTCCACAACCTATATGGTTCAACAGAGAATTAGCAAATGCATTAAGAAGTAATGATTGATTGGTTGACTTAGGGTTTTCTGGCATCCTGACATCTAAGGTCATTAATGCCGATATTTATTTTATATAAAAAATAAAAGAATATTCAATAAAAACCATAAAAGTTAAGATGTCATTACAGAAGTTAAAGCATTTTCAGAAGATCTGCTTCTGAAATAATATAAAAATGCCGCTCGCATAGTAGGACACATCAAGTCCAAGAATCTTGGTGAGGATGAACCTGCCATCCTCACCTAGAGCCTCAAACAGATATCTATTTCTCAAGTTATTATCATTGGAGCATTCAGTCAACAAATGCCTCCCTGTTAAATGTACCAAACTGTCGTCACAATATAGTTGGTGTTGGCCCTTCAGAAGAAACTCGAGTCAACCGAGTGTGACCAATGTGGAGACAACAAAGACACGTCTCCCACTTTCAGGGCATCATGTTATACCTCCAAGGAGATATGACATTTGTTACTTCTCTCATCTTATTGCCATCTAGACTATCCCTGTGCTGTTGCCAATTATTACAGAACCATTTCTTGATGTTAGGTAGGAAATAATTACAGGGATTGGGATACCTTCTTGGTAGCAACTCGGATGCAGCATTCTTCGCCAATATGTCTGCCTTCTCATTTCAAGATACACCTACATGTGCTGGAACACAACAAAATCGAACCATTATACCTCTCCGTCCAATAATAAAAAGCCATTCTAAATTCTTTAAAACTAGAGGGTTACTAGAATTAAAAACTTCTAAAGCTTGAAGGACACTACTTGCATCACTAAAAATGGTAAAATTACCCTCCTTCTCCAACACTATTTTCTCAACAGCGGTTAGTATGCCATACAGTTCGGCAGTATATATAGAAACTGTTAGAAGAAGTGCACCACTACAATTAAAACCATTATTATGTACTCCAAATCCAACGCCAGCATCAGATTTGGAGCCATCAGTATATATAAAAGTCGATCCACTATGTTCTGCAACATGTTCCAAAAAAAGGGACCTGGAATCTAAGTCAGTCATATTCTTCTTAACTCCAATAAAGTATTTACAAAAAGATACCTTTGGTAATTTCCATGGAGGCATTGATGATACCTTAAATGGAAGTACCTTACTTCTAATTATATCAAGACTGTTTAATAATTGTTTCACCCAAAAGCCAAAAGGTTGAGGAGATTTTGGGTGCAACCTAAAGTATGTTGAGTGCCTTACAAGACATGCAGTCTGAAAGGCTAGAGTTAGGGAGTCTTTGTAAACTAAACCAATACTGAATAATAGAAGACTTTCGGTAAAGGTCTAAAGGTAATTCTCCAGCATCAACAAGGAGACTTGTGATAAGCGAAGTTCTAAACGCTTCAGTGGACAATCTAATACCAGCATGATGTATTGAAGCTAATATCTTTAATCGGCTTGGGTGGCTCAAGAGTATATTTCACATCCATAACTAATTTTTTTTTAAATGAAGGCCTAATATAACTTTAAAATAGTATTGCAGTCTGCCCCCCATGATGTATGGGACAATACTTTTAATAGATTCAGAGCCTCAAAACATTTACCTTTTAAAGCTTTAGAGTGAGACACCCATGTAACTCTCCAATCAAATATCAAACCTAAAAATTTAGCTTCACTTACACATGGGATCCATTGACCGTTAATGTATATATCAAGGTCTGGATGTACTCCCCAGATACGACAGAAATGGACAATAGTAGTTTTACTTGTCGAGAACTTAAATCCATTCATATCGGCCCACTGGATAATTTCATCAATTGAGAGTTGTAGTTTTCTTTCAACCATTGCCAGTCTAGCTTCAGCAAATGATATGGAGAGATCATCCACAAATAGTGTTGAGAGAACATCCCAGGGAATGTCTGAGGATATCTCATTGATTGCTAGTGCAAACAGGGTTACACTCAGCACACTACCCAGAGGAACTCCTCCTTCCTGACATTTACTCCCTCATACAGTTTCCCTCGCTCTCACTTGAAAAACTATGTGAAAGAAATGACTGAAAAAATAATGGTAGCTCTCCTCTTAATCCTAAGTCATGAATGGTTTAAAGTATACCATATCTCCATGTAGTATCATATGTCTTTTCAAGGTAAAAAAAAAAAAAAAAAAAAAGACTCACATGGTGCTGTTTGGAAGCAAAGGCTTCACAAATAGAGGACTCAAGTCGTATCAATACATCAGTCGTTGATGGCATTTTTCTGAATCCACACTGAATAGGTGAGACAACTGCCTTCTTTTCAAAGGTACCACATCAGTCTTGCACTGACCATCTTCTCCATGATTTTACATAAACAAGATGTCAATAGTTTGATGCTAAAAACTTGACCTTACCGGGTTTTAAATAGACTAAAATAATGGCTAGTTCCCAAACACTTTGATAACTATGATCATGCCATATTCTATTAATAATGCTAAAAATAAATAACTTTGTATTAAAAGGTACATGTTTAATCATTGCATATGGAATTCCATCGGGTACAGGGGCTGTATCGCTACAATTAGCAAGTTCGGAATCAAATTCTCTTTCAGTGAAAGGAGAATTATACGACTTCCCTTCCTATTGCAAAATTTAAGATTTTTTCTTCAATGCTCCTATACTGGTGACCAGGAGCTCCTTCACACTTGCATGATACATTTGAAAAATGATCAGCTAGGGCATTGCTAACATCATTTGCATCAGTCACATAATGACCGTTCACCTTCAACACTGGTGGTGGGTTTGGGGTAAATTTGCCGGCAATCTTTTTTATTTTCCTCCATACAGAAGATGGTGGTGTTCTACTATTGACTGAGGAAACAAAAGACACCCAAGATTGGCACCTAGCTTCTTTCATGGCACTACGGAACTGTGCTCTACACTTTTTGTATATAATTAAATTCTCATCAGTATGGCATCTGCACAATCTAGCCAAGAGATTTTCTGGTGGCTCTGTGCAGGGCAGTTAATTCTGAAGACCACCACGGGATTGGTCATTGTTTGAATAATCCTGTGGTTTTGGGATTCAAATTGATTCCTGCTGTATGGAGAATTCCATTCAGTAGGTCTATGGCATCATCAATGCTTTCAAACTGTTCGGCACTCCCCTCGATTTCACTTAGCTCACGAAATTTAACCCAGTCCGCCTTCCCAAGATTCCATCGTGGAGATCTTTGTAAAGGTGAACCCTTGATGGTGTTTATAATGATTGGTGCATGATTACTAGTATGCCAATCATTTAATGTCCTCCAATCAAAATCAATAAGGTAATTAGAGCTTGCAATTGAAAGGTCAATGCATGACAAGGTACCTGTCTTAACATGGAAGTGTGTGGGCTCTCCTGTATTAAGGAGTCTGACATCCTCGTTTTCCACAATTGATGATATAATATTGCCCCCTGGTGTTTGCTAAAACATCACTCCACAAAGGATGTCTACCATCAAAATCTCCAAGTAAAAGAAAAGGTTGAGGGAACTGTTGAATCACCACTACTAAATTATCATACGATATATTATCCTTTGGAGGCAAGTACAGAGATCATATTGTATATTTTCTCCCTATATCAATCTGTACAACCACTGCCTGCAGAGGTGTACGGATAGATAAAGGTATTTGGGGAACAGCTTGACGAACGTACATGAGACTTCCGCCATGACTCCCTGCTTGTTGATTATATGGTGTTCTTTAGCTAACTTATTCTCGAGGACAAGGAGTGTTAGCATCAAGCATACTTTCCTGTAAACATACAATTATGGGGGGATGTTCATGAATTAGGAGTTTAAGTTCTTCATATTTGGCCCTTAAATCCTGACAATTCCATTGCAAAATGGAGGAGAAAACTAAGGATTATTTCTGGAAGACATCTTGGATGAGGTCTTCCTATTAGCAGTTTTTAATCTAACATTATTACCTGTAGGTTTCTTCAGATAGGGTCTTGATATGTAGGGGTTTTATGTTTATCTTTTTCTTATTGTCCTTTTGATCTATTTGTTGAGGTGCATGGTGAACCTCAACTTGAATTTCTGATTTATTCAATTTATCTTCCAGTTCATTAGAAACATCAGCAGAAAACATCAAATTTATTTGATGTCATAACTTTTATGTTTCTAATTGAGGGGGGTGAGAGAGAAGGTCTCTCTCTTTTACGAATAATAGATGGTACGATTGTATGTTTTTGTACCTTTCCCACTACAGGCTAGGTGCATCAGGTAAGCTGGTTTTAGGTGGAACCTCCATCAAATCAGGCAAGGACATGGCCTGCGAGACATTTGTATTAGTTTTTAATATGGGGGACAAAGGCTGTACAGAAATGGGCAATGCCCTAGTATTAATACACCATGGTAAAGCCTCAGGAGGTAATATGCTTATCTTATCATTCACCATTTTATCAGATGGTATATTTCTTTTACTAGAGGTATTGGGAGGCCTAAGTGGGTTTGATTTTAATGCCTTAGCATAGCTATATGGTTTATTTAATAGTCTCTTGGCATGTCCCACACTCATATGTTCTAAATTAGATTTATTAAGGGCAGCTTCTTCCAACTTATACAGCTCAAAGCTCTTATCGGTGGATTTATGATTTGAGTTGCAATTTAAATACCTCTCCCTAAGTGCACATTCTCCATGGTGATATTTGGAGCAAATATCACATATTTTCCCCTTTTTTGCAAACTTTAGACGGGTGTCCAAATTTAAAACAATTAAAACACTATAGTGGCTTCTGCTTGAATGGTCGTACTTTAATAATTTTGTTTTATATCATAATATGGAAAGGTACATCAACATCCCGAAAAGTAAGTATAATCATTGATGTTCCAGGAACCTTATGCACTTTCCATACATTTAGTGGACACATAGCCAGTATCTCCTCCTCTGTAAATTCATACAGATCTCTGTTAAAAACTAACCCCCTTCCATAACTAAAATTTAGGTGGGGTTTGACATCTAACTTAATATCATCATTATTTGTATTTAGATTGGACAGTATTACAGATTGTGTGCTTGATTTGGCATGGATAAGGAAACTATTTTTTACAAACCAAGATATATCTCCTGGTGCAATAGTTCCTACTTTTTTCTGAATTAATTTGCATAAAATAATTCCCTGTAAGCCCCCTTTGATTCAGCTACAAGTCACATTGGTGGTTTTGGCTTTCTCTAGGAATGCATAACTAACTTAGCATCTTTTTCCAACCAATCGGCAGGCTTATATACATCCAAATCATTTGGTGCCTTATCGCAGAGAGCAGCCATAACATTTAAGTAATTAATTTTAATATTATTCAGGTTACGTATTACTTTAAATGCTTCATCATGACTACTGTAAGATATCCATGAATCCAATCTATCATCTTCAAGTTTTATTCCTATTTCTTTTATACATCCATAGCACTCAAAATGTTTTATATAGATTATCATAGTTTGTGTCTATTGGAATTTGGGTAATATGAAGGACTCCAAGTTTCCTCGTGTTACCCAAATTAATTAATTTTGGAATATCAGCAGAATAGTCCTTTCCAGTTCCGAGGTCATCAACAGAGTTTTCCTTAATAGACTTGCCAGAGGTCGTAAACAGTGCCAATGGAGAGTCAGCATATCCAGGGGATGGGGATCCTTTATTTGAAGAATCCAGAAGTGTTGAGATAAGAAAGAAAATTAGTTTGATTTACCTACGTGAGAATACTAAGGCATCACATGTCGGAAAGGAAATTTGCGCTCTCCACTATCGGCACAATGAGAGTATACTTCCCACATGGTCCTCTCCATACCATACACGAAGGATAGCACTAAAACAGATATAGAGGCACAGGTGTAAGCTGAACCCACCTGTTAGGGCTGAGACCAAGAAAATATGGAATCATCCTCCCTTTATCTGTAATGATGGGCTTCTGGCCAAAAGCCGAAAGTCCTACAAAAGCATTGGATCCCCCTGGATTTCGAAGACCCAACACTTGAGAATAGTTCTGCCAAAAATGTCCAAACCATCTTCAGGATGGCTGATATCATCCAATACTCTCACATATAGCTTTGAATGTAAATACCTCCCAAATATGACACCTCCTCCCATTCATCAAAGCAGGCAACAATAACAGATGTAGAGACATCCAACCCAGGGCTACAATAACGGATGTAGAGACATCCAAGCCAAAGGGAAAAAAAAAAAAAATATATATATATATATATATATATATATATATATATATGTGTGTGTGTGTGTGTGTGTGTGTGCATAATATATGCACATATATAATACGGGAAATTTTTCTCATAGAGAAAGTTTATAAAATTAGGAAAAGGTCGAAGCAATATTAAGAGGAAGAAAAACATGAGAGAGATAAATTTAGATTCGAACTGGGGGTGCAATTTCCCCAAGTTTGATAGCCCTCTTGCCCGTCACCAAACTTCAGCAGAGGAATGATATGCCATGCTGAAGCTCAATGACTTCATCAAGGCATTCTCTCATTAAGAGGGAAGAAGTAATGACAGCAAGCATAAATCAATGGGTCCACAGCCTTCAATTCATGAAATTTCTGACCACAAGAACTTAAGCCGAAAAGTATATAAACTAGTTAGAAAGACCAAGAACAATGAAGAGAAAGGATGGCATGTGTAAACAGTAGAGAGCCAATCAAAAACATTAGCCCATTAAAAGACCCGGAGAATAATCTTATGACAAATTATTTGGGAAAAGCTGAACTGAGGAATGCATATTTCAAAAATGTATTCACTATGGAAGAATCAATGACTCTCCCCAAACCAGCTATCAAATATGAATTGCAACAATCATTGAATAGAATCCCTTTTACAACACAAGATGCCAAAAATGAATAAAAGGAATCTGTACATCTAAGGCACCAGGTCCAGATGATATTCATCAAAGATAGATTACAGAACTAGGAAAAAAGATAACTCCAGACATTTACAAAATGTTATTCATAACATTTCATAAAAGTTTGGAGTTATCAAAACTGACTAAAGGAAGGCACCACAAGGATGGAAACTAGACAATGTTCCTCAAATCTACAATAAGGGGCCAAAACAACCTGGCAACTACAGACCAATTCGTCTAACTTCAGTGACTTACAAAATTTGATTTATTTATAGTATGTATGTATGTATGTATGTGTGTATATATATATATATATATATATATATATATATATATATATATATATATATATATATATATATATGTATATATATATATGTGTATATATATATATATATATATATATATATATATATATATATATATATATACATATATATATATATGTATATATATATATGTATATATATATATATATATATATGTTATATATATATATATATATATATATATATATATGTATGTATGTATGTATGTATGTATGTATGTATGTTAGGGTGTCCCAAGAAACCGAAGTGAATCGGACACACTCCAGCACTTGTTGCCCTTGTTTCCTGTCGTGACAAGTTTAAACAGGAAAATTTTCAGCTTCCTATCTTGTCTTTTACTGGTCGCGCATTTCATTCAGTTTTCTGCTAGGAGTCAGAGAGTGAAGTTGTGCAGCGGTCACTGGCATAGCGTGCAGCGGTCAGTGTTGTAGGAGCATTAGGTGAGCTCTATTTTACAATAACAAATATTTTTCTGTGTTACTTTGTTTATTTGGTAAAGGTGAGGGAAGGTGGGTGTGAAAGATAGGTAATAGAGAGGGGAAACAGGAAAGACGTGTGAGAGAGAGAGAGAGAGAGAGAGAGAGAGAGAGAGAGAGAGAGAGAGAGAGAGAGAGAGAGAGAGAGAGATAGGCTAAGGTGTGTGAAACTTATTCTGTCATTTTTTTTTCCAGGTCTAACGTAATGGCGTGTAAAACACGATCTAAGGAAGTTGTATGGCTACTGAAGAAGTCCCCAACATCGTCATTTCCGGGGAATCGTCTTCCATCGATAGGCGAGGTTCTCCAGGTGTTTTTGTTCCATCACAAGATCCAGAAGGAGGTTCTTCTTGTTGCAGCAGCTTCTACAGCTGAGAAGGTCATGGAAGTGTGGCGACGTGCGAACATTCCGACGTCGGATGTGTCGTGGGTGAAGAAGAAGATCCTCAAGCTGTACAAAGAGTACTGCACCTTGGCAAAATCCAAGTCACGAAAAACAGAGATGGAAGAAATGAAGAGATGCATCTTCAGAGACAGCCTCGAAGATATGTTCAACATCGCGCATTCTAAGGCAATGGAAGCGAAGATCCTCGAGGAAGACAAGGCATTCTTGAAGGCTCAGAGGGAGGACCGGCAGAGCTGCTCCATGGCTGGCGTGGACGAGAAGCTGAAACAAGCGACTAAGGAGAAGAGACGTAAGAGACAAAGGATGGAGGAGATGAAGACAAAGGACGCGGCTGCTTCGTCATCCACTCTTGATCGTAACGTGGCTTTAGAGTCTTCTACTTCATCCTCATCAGCCAACGAAGACACGGAGGACGATTTCAAATCCCCGACACCAGCTACATCTCGACGCCGTCGACTTCCCCAGGAGAACAAGCTCACCAAGGAGCTGACCCTTGCTTGGGAACGCGACAACCTGTCCGTCCGTGCTGCAACATCCTCCTACGCCGCTGCTGTAATGAGCCTCGGCCATGACATCGAACGTATCACTGTGTCCCGTTCGTCAATCCACCGGGCCAGAGTCAAGAACCGTGAAGAGATTGCCTTGTCTCTCTCCTTCAAGCCTGAAGTCCCTTTGGTGCTGCATTGGGACGGCAAGTTGTTACCCAGTCTAGCGGACGGAAGGTCATTGGAGGAGAGGGTCGCCGTCTTGGTGTCCGGGGAGGATACGGAGGAACTTCTGGGTGTTCCTGTGTCTTCTGACGGAACAGGACAAGCTGTTGCGGAAACAGTCTTGAAGCTGGTGCGGGAAGGCAGCTTGAAGGGCAACATCATTGGAATGTCATTCGACACGACAGCAGCCAACACGGGGATGGTTCAAGGAGCATGTATCAGGATTGAACATGCACTGGAGAAGCCCCTGGTGTGGTTACCATGCCGCCACCACATCCTGGAAGTTGTTCTGAAGTTGTTCTGAAAGAAGAAGTCAATGCTTTCATTAGAACTAAAGCAAGAAATAATAGAAAAGCATGAGCGAGGTGTGCGTGTTAGCGATCTGGCTAAACAATATGGCCGGAATATGTCTACGATCTCGACAACCATAAAACATAAGGCAGCCATTAAAGCAGTGAAACCTTCGAAGGGGATCACGATTATTTCCGAACGTCGTAGCCCTACCCTTGAAGAGATGGAACGCCTTTTGTTAATATGGATCAAGGACAAGGATATTGTTGGCGATACGATCACTGAAACGATCATTTATGAGAAGGCCAGCGCTATCTACAGTGACTTGAAGGCGGCGGGCTCTGGGGGTGACGCGGGGGAGAGTTCAGCCTATCCTACAACGGAGGAATTCAAGGCGTCTCGAGGTTGGTTCGAGAAATTTAGGAAACGGACCGGGATTCATTCAGTTGTTCGGCATGGAAAAGCTTCAAGTTCGGACACCAAGGCTGCTAAACACTTTGTTAAAAAGTTCGAAAGCATCGTGGAGGAGGAAGGCTACGTAGAGCAGCAGGTGTTCAACTGTGATGAAACCGGTCTCTTTTGGAAAAAGATGCCTAGTCGAACGTGCATTACCGCCGAAGAGAAGAAAATGCCTAGACATAAGCCAATGAAGGATCTGTTGACTCTTGCGCTTTGTGCCAACGCCAGCGGTGACTGCAAAATCAAGCCTTTAATAGTTTATCATTCCGAAAACCCTAGGGCATTCAAAGCACATAGAATTAATAAAGACCTGCTACATGTTCTATGGCATTCTAATTCTAAGGCTTGGGTTACTAGGCATATCTTTGTGGAATGGGTAAACGTAGTTTTCGGCCCTGCTGTCAAGAAGTACCTTCAGGAGAGGAATTTGCCTTTGAAGTGCTTGATTTGTTTGGACAATGCACCCGCTCACCCCCCCCCCCCCAAACTCGAAGATATCATCGACGAATACAAATTTATAAAAGTGCTGTATCTTCCACCGAATACCACCCCTATCCTCCAGCCCATGAACCAGCAAGTCATCTCGAATTTTAAGAAGCTGTACACCAAGCACTTATTCAAGCAGTGCTTTAATGTCACGCAAAGCACCAACTTAACTTTGCGTGAATTTTGGAGGAGCCACTTTAATATCGTGCACTGCTTAAAGATCATAGATCAGGCTTGGGAGGGAGTAACTCGTCGGACCCTGAATTCTGCTTGGAAGAAGCTTGTGCCTGATGCTGTTGCTCCCAGAGATTTCGAAGGTTTTGGCCCCGAGAATGAACCTGTGCTTGCCGCCGAGGAAGTCGTCGAAGAGATTGTATCCCTTGGCAAGTCCATGGGTCTGGAGGTGGATGAAGATGACATCACCGAACTCATCAATGAACATCATGAAGAGCTCACCACCGAGGAACTCGAGGAGCTGCAAGCCATGCAGCATGATGAGTTCCAAGCGCAGTTGAGTGAGTCGGAGGAGACCGAGAAGGTAGGCCAAATCTCAGGTACGGCTGAAATAAGACAGATGTTGGCATATCATCAACACGTGGTTGATTTCATCGACAAGCATCACCCACAGAAACTTCAAGTTTGCCGTGTAGTTGCGCAGTTCGATGATGTTTGCTTAACTCATTTCAGAAAAATCCTCAAAAGTCGTACCAAGCAACTTTCTCTCGATAGTTTCTTTAAAAAATCTACAAAATGGTCTAGTGATCATGATGAAAAGAAAGAAAGTGAAGCAAAGAAAAGGAAGACCAAATCGAGTGAAAGTGATGAAAATCAAAAATAAGAAAAAAAAATGTAAAAAAAAAATAAAAATTATACAAATGAAAAAAAAAATAAGATAAGTTAAGTTAAAGTTCACGTAGTGTAAGTTAGAGTAAGTTATCGTACGTTATCATAGTCGCCGTCCCTACCTCCTCGCTGATCTTCCGTCTCCTCCTGCGTAGCAGTCCCTACACCTACGTTGGCCTGTCGCTATGGTAAAGTGTTAATAAAAACCCCGTTTTTATTTATTATTTCTTTATTAATACTTTTTTTAGATATTTCTGTATTATTCAATAGTATTAATGTTAAGTGTAGCAATTTATTAAGGAGTTATTATGGGTTTTTAGGCTGAGGAACGAATTAAACAAATTACCGTGTATTCTTATGGGAATATTTGCTCCAACATACGATCGTTTTAACATACGAAGCAGTTTCTAGAACGAATTAAGATCAGAACCCTGAGCCACTGATCATCACTCCACTGTCCGTATTTCTTAGCAAAATTACACCTCTTTACCCTC
>NC_090748.1:55290783-55298283 GCF_036898095.1 Palaemon carinicauda | reverse complement strand
GCAACCACTGTCTCTCTTCATCGCCGTCGAGTAGAACAAAGTTCTTGCTGCCTCCGGCTTTGATTTAGATAGTGAGTAACTCGGTGTGCCCTTGTCTTGCTGCCGACCTAACATACTTTGGGAAGTCCTCAGCTCTCCCTTGAGCTGCCATCTACATTCATTGTCGCTGACGTCATAGCCGGCGACAGTCCTTTTGTGGATGGGTGGAAGCCAGAATCTGACAGATTCTTTCCCCTTCCATTGGAACTTTCATTCTGGCAAGGATACAGTAGGCGGTCTGATAGTCTAACTCTAACTCTAGTTCCTAGAGTTTTTCTACCTTGTATTCTCCCTATCAGGGAAACTGAATATTAATACTGATGGAGGTCTCAGTAATAGCCTGGGAGAAGAAACACATATGTGTCTTTTCTACTTCCTTTCAAGCTTACTATCCTAAGCTACCATATACAATAGTAATTACTATTGTTAATAAAAATTGTAAGCTTTTATATCACTGATATAAAAAATATCAATACTCATTGGGCCATTTTTCCACAAAGGTAAAAACTTTTGTGGCCACATGACTCATGACCCCTGCTGCATCGTGTCGGGAGTCCTGAAGTATCGGGACCCGAAGGGTTGCCCTACCTGCTCAACCCTGCTGGCCAACGGCTTTGGAGAAGTCCCCCCTAGTCACCATAGAGACTAGGGATACAGCGAGGGAGACCCTTCACAAATGGGTAAGAGGGTTCCAGAAGAACTCTCCAGGACCATTCTTACCCAATGATAAGTTGCCTATTGTTCCCCAAGGCTCTGCCGAACGTGGTGGTGCCCCAGGAACAGATCCAGCCCTCCTTCATACAACTGAAGCTCGACTCGGACATCAACAATGCACTGGAAGGCATGGACATCCACCAAGAGAGGATGTCAAAAGTGTCTACTGACACTGAACAGGACCTACTGCAAGGTGGCCCTGAAGAAAACGTGGAACCTCCACAAGCGGAGGAAGAAGGATCCGTATCAACGGCAACTGAAGACCCTCAGTTCGCCGTGACGGCTTACCACCCTATGGCGTCAACATCCTCGGCCCCAACTCCACAACCAGTTGCACAGGTCAACAAAAATGAAGAGATCCTAACATCGATTCAACTGATGATGAAATTGTTCCAAAAGGAACGAGACGATGCGGGAATCGCTCAAGCAGCAGCAGATACTGTTGCAAGAGAGGATGTACCGCCCCGGATCCACCAAGGGCACCGCTAAGAAGCACCTTAGAGTGTTGGATCTCCCTCACTGCTCCGAAGCTAATCCCTGGAGGTATGCGGAGCATATGCCCATGATGAATGGGAAACTATTCGTCTCTGAGAAGTTGGGGACTAAGCTGATTGAAGACCTTGAGTTCTGGCCTAACTTTTCGCCCTACCCAGAGTGCTACGTGAGACTGCTGGATGAAAATGCACCCCGAGAGGAAACTGTACCCAAAGAGGTCATAGTTTTTTAACATGACAAGACGCGAGCCATCCTCCTGAAAGCCTTGAAGGGAGCCGGGTACACCAACTCCAAAGTCTCAGCACTGAGCAAGAAACATCTCACCTTTCTTGCCCCTTCCTCCATCTCTTTCCCCTTTTCGGAGAAAGCTTTAGATTTTGCCGCCAGGAATACAAACCATTCTCTCTAGTTGAATCCAGAGATAGCAGGCCAACACTTCAATGAGAACCCTCCGAAGTTTCCAGACCATCTTCTGAGGAGGGAACAGGAGTCAAAGGAGAGACTTGCAGCCTCCCTTCCTCATCAGAACTGTCTGGAAATGAGTGCAGGTCAACATAACGACCCAGAAATGTTCATCTTCCTGGCTAAGTCTCACATGGGTACCCTTGTGAAAGACTTATATGCTTTCCTCAGACCGAGGAGAGCCTGAGAGAGTTCCTTTTGGCCTCAGCAACCATCAGACATGAACCAAGGAAGCTGATTACCTCGAGCATCTAGGGTAAAGACCTTTTCCCACAGGAACTGGTCTAAGAGATCATTGCCAGACCAGCTACAGAGAACAGGAACCTTCTCCAAAAGTGGGGCATGAACTCAAAGAGGAATTCTTCCTCGGACAGAGGTCCCCAGCCCAAGAATATAAAGGTAAGGAGACCACGCAGACCTGCACAACTTCCTGCTGTAACTATGACCACGATGCCTCAGACCACCTTCCAGATGGTCCCTCAACAACTGGTAGCCCAGTCACCAGTGTTCAACCCTAACTTTGAGAGGCAGTCGACTTCCTTTTGCCCTAGTCAGAAAGGAAAAGGCCCTAAGAGAAGTTCTCCCGGAGGTAACTCCTCTTGAGGCCGAGGAGGACGTGGTTGTGGAAACAAATCCGCAGGACCCCCCAAGCAATGAGGGGTTCCAGGTAGGGGGCAGACTGCATCACTTTCAGGATCGCCAGACCTTCGATCCCTGGGCCCACAGCCTAATCACGAATGGACTCGGGTGGAAATGGAGCAGAACTCCACCCCGTTTTCCAGAATTCTTCCAACACTCCACCCCCTTGTTAGAAGAATATACCTCAGAACTCTAGAACAAGAGGGTAATAAGGAAAGCGAAGTCCATCAAATACCAGGGTAGGCTGTTTTGTGTTCCCAAGAAAGACTCAGACAAACTCAGAGTCATTCTAGACTTATCTCCACTCAACAAGTTCATCGAGAACAACAAGTTCCGTATGCTTACTTTGCAAAACATATGGACCCTTCTGCCAAAAGGGGCGTACACGGTTTCAATAGACCTAGGAGATGCTTACTGGCATCTTCCAATGAGTCGCCCTTTCTCCTCCTACCTAGGATTCAAACTACAGATGAAGTAGTTTGAATTTAGAGCAATGCCCTTCGGACTGAACACAGCCCCAAGGATATTCACGAAGCTAGCAGACACAATCGTCCAACAACTACGCTCCGAAGGAGTTCAAGTGGCAGCATATCTAGACGATTGGCTAGTATGGGCAGCATCCAAGACTACTTGTCTGCAAGCAGCCAACAAGGTGATCCAGTTCCTGGAACACCTGGGCTTCAAGATCAATCGCAAGAAGTCTCGTCTCTCCACCTCAACAGTTCCAGTGGCTAAGAATCCAATGGGACTTGAATGAAGTCACACCACCTCTCCATTCCATCCAAGAAGAGGAGAGAAATAGCGGGATCTGTCAGGAGACAAATCCGTCACAAGAGGATTTCAAGACGGCAACAGGAAAGAGTATTGGGCTCTCTCCAGTTTGCAGCAGTGACAGACCCGGTGCTAAAAGCACGTCTGAAAGATGCGTCAAGTCTGGAGGAAATACGCATCAAACGCTCGAAGAGATCAACTAAGGTTGACCCCGACCTTGTTGCGCACATAGTTAATGCCGTGGTCAACAGCCAAGAGCTTAGCACGGAGAATTCCCCTGCAACCACCGCAACCATCAGTGGTGATACACACGGATGCCTCCTTGGAAGGATGGGGAGGCCATTCTCACGACAAATAAAGTGCAAGGGAATTGGTCGCACCAGTTCAAAACCTTTCATATCAACATTTTGGAAGCTATGGTAGTTTTCCTGACGTTGAAGAAACTATTCCCTCTCAGATCAATCCACATTAGATTGGTCCTGGACAATGAGGTGTTAGTAAAGGGTCTAAATCGACAAGGCTTGAGATCACCCCACATCAACCATGTGATATTAGCCCTCTTCTACCTGGCAAGGAGGAAGGGATGGCACATATCAGCAGTTCACCTACAAGGGTTCCGTAATATGACGGCGGACGCTCTATCCAGGCGAAAGCCCATAGAGACACAATGGTCCCTAGACGCTGACTCATTCTCCTTCATCTCGGAAAAGTCCCGGAACTGCAGATCGACCTCTTTGCAACGAGCGACAACAAGAAACTACTTCGTTACGTAGCCCCTTAAATGGACCCTCTAGCAGAGGAGATGGACGCCATGTCCCTCGACTGGAACAGGTGGAATTGCATTTACCTGTTTCCACCAACCAATCTCCTGCTAAGAGTCCTCGACAAGCTAAGATCCTTTACGTCAGGAACCTGGAAAAGATACGCATCAAACGCTCGAGAGATCAAAGAAGACCGATATCGACCTTACTACGATCACTTCTCAAGCCATGATCGAAGGCCAAGAACCTAAAGAGGACTGTGCCCTGGCAACCACCTCCACCATCGGTAACCATCCACACAGATGCCTCGACTAAAGGATGGGGAGGTCACTCGCATCAAAGGAAAGTCCAAGGGACTTGGTCTTCTCTGTTCAAGACCTTTCACATCAACATTTTGGAGGGCATGGCAGTCCTTTTGACGTTGAAAAAACCCTCCCCTCGCAAATCAGCCTACATCAGGCTGATCCTGGACACCGAAGTGATAATGAGATGTCTGAACCGACATGGCTCGAGATCGCCCCATATCAACCATGGCTTGAGAAGTGATCGTAGTAAGGTCGATATCGGTCTTCTTTGATCTTTTCGAGCGTTTGATGCGTATCTTCTCCAGACTCCTGACACATCTTTCAGCTGTACTTTTAGAACTGGGTCTGTCACTGTTGCGAACTGGAGAGAGCCCAGTACTCTTTCCTCTTGGTGTCTTGAGATCCTGTCAGATTTCAGTATTCTCTTGACAGATCCTACGATCTCTCTCCTCTTCCCTGCGGGAATGGAGAGGCAGTGTGACTTCAAGTTCCAATGGATTCCCAGCCATTGAAACTCCTGAGCTGGAGAAAGTCGAGACTTATTGAAGTTGATCTTGAATCCCAGATGTTTCAGGAACTGGATCACTTTCTTGGATGCCTGCAGACAAGCCATCCTGGATGCTGCCCACACCAGCAAGTCGTCCAGGTACGCTGCTACCTGAACACCTTCTAGGCATGGTTGTAGAACGACTGCGTCTGCAAGTTTCGTGAATATCCTTGGGGCTATATTTAGTCCGAAGGGCATGGCTCTGAAGACATACTTTTTCTTCCGTAGCTTGAATCCTAGGTAGGAGGAAAGGGGGGCGGTTGACTGGAATATGCAAGTAAGCATCTGCCAGGTCTATTGAGACTGTGTACGCCCCTTTTGGTAACAGGGTCCTTATGTGCTGAAGGGTTAACATCCTGAACTTGCTGTTCTCGAACTTGTTTCGCAAGAGAAAGTCTGACAGTTTCGGGAGATTCTCGCTGAACTGTCGTCCCACGATATCTGTATCCAACTTCCCTACCGAGAAGGTTAAGTGGACTTCTTTCCAATCCTTATCCTCCATGAGCAGGGCTAACGACAGAGGTCTATACTCCTCTATTGTAGGGCATGGTTTGCCTGCCTCCACTGCCTTGGCAACAGCTTTAAAAGCCTTCGACGTAAAGGGGAAGGCTATTGAAGCAGGAGCAAGAAAGGTAAGATGCTTCTTGCTCAAGGCGGAAACTTTCGAGTTCGTGTAACCCACCTTCATCAGGCTACTTGACAAGAGAGCCTGTGCCTTGTCCTGGTCGAATACCATGACCTCCTTGGGTTCCGTCTCTTCTTTTGACGCTGGCTCCTGCTTCAATCGGATGAAGCATTCTGGGTAAGCATTAAAGCTTGGCCAGAACTGGATGTCATCTAAGCGGACGGCTCCCTTCTTCTCCGATATGAAGAGTTTGCCATTAGTAATTGGCATAACGTCTGCATACCTCCAGGGATTGATTTCGGAGCAGGGTGGGAGGTCTTGGACTCTGGGTCGCTTGTTTAACCCTCGGGAGGCGGTGAGTCGAGCTTCACAGACCTCTCTTTCAAGTTTCGCTTCCCTAGCTTCACCTTGCTTGCGAATGTTCTCCATTAGAGCCGTAAGATTGGCCATTGCCTGTATCATGTCATCTGATGGAGGGGCAGAAGATGTTGAAGGCAACGGCTCCTGTGCCGGTACCGACGGAGGGGACTCCGACTCTACATCATCTTCATCTGGAGGTAGAGTAGACTCCTCCTCGGGATCATCCTTCAGTAGATCCTTTTCAGTGTCTGTAGACACTTCAGACATCCTTTCCTCCAGGTGGATGTCCATGCCCTGTAACTTCTCACTGACGTCCGTCTCGATGGCAATCTGGACGCAGGGGGGTTCAGGTCGGGCTTGGGGTACGACAGCTTCGATACCCGCTTTTGGGAACAGCAAGTCGCGCATCCTTTCATTAGGAAGGTACGGTCCCATAGAGTTCTTTTGGAACCCTCGTACCCACTTGCGCAGCTTTGCTTGTGCTGCATCCATCGACTCCGCTGACTTGGGGTCGTCGAAACCTTCAGTCACCAAGATCCGGCATATGTTGCAGCCTTGGGGGTCCCAGTGCCGCAGGTTTTCGGTAGTTTTGGTGCAAGGGGTGTGAGACCTGCACACCTTGTGACCACAGAAGTCCTTACTCCTGTGGTTGCAAAAGATGAGCTCGCACTTCATTTGGTCCTCCTGTAAAGAGAGGAAAATTAAATGAGTATGGGTTGTTTATCTCACATGATAAGCAAATTATGCAAAATATTAATATTAATATTTTAACCATTATAGCTTAGGATAGTTAAGCTAGAAAGGAAATAGGAAAGACACATATTTGTGTTTCCTGTCCAACCAATTGCTGTGACCTCCCCCAAAATTAAAGTCATAGAGATAGATAAGAGTATACTAACACCGACCCTTCTTAAGTTCTTTAATATTGTGGGGTAAGTAGTTAACTGATTAACTATCAGTGTATTAAAGGAAATCTTTTCCTTCAATATAGGATTGGTCTCAACAATAGACTGTGCGAAGAAACACAAGGTATGTTGGAAAATAACTACAGTATAATATATACTATATTTTTCTGTCTGCAGTATATCTATACTGCAAATATACTGGCTACTGTATAATCATATACTGTAGTTCAGCTGGCACGTTGCTGGCTAGGCTAGCACCTGGCAGCACGGTCCAGCCGGCATGTCGCTGGCTGGTTAGTACCTGGCAGCACTGGTCCAGCCGCCGTGACACCGGCTGGGTAAGTACCTGACGGCACCGGTCCAGTCGGCATATTGCCAGCTGGGTTAATACCTGGCGGCACTAGCCGACAGAGAGAGAGAAAGCATATAATGAAGGGCTGCCTTATTATAATGTTTGTTAACAATAAATAAGGGTGTAAGTACTTAACCTTACTGCCTTTCTCCAGAATGAGGGTTCAAATGGAAGGGGAGAATGCATCATTTAAGCTTTCATCCAGCCACAAAATCCATTGCCGGTCACTGCCAGCTTCGGGGATGTGGATGGCAATCCAAGGGAGGACTGAAGAACACTCAACAGTAAAGTGTTCTCCCACCAGCAGCCGTCAGAGCCCGCACAACCTTTCCCGGAGCCTTTGCGTCCGTAAGGAAAAGACTGAGTGGCTAATACAGCTGTTTATGTAGGAGCCCGGCCGGCACCACAATCTACCCGGCAAGCGGTGAGAATGTAAGACGCCGGCCACAGGATTGCGATGGCTAGGCTATTGCTAAAGGACAGAGAGGGGCAGGGAAAAGGGTCCTGTATCAAGTGTGGAAGGCG
>NC_090748.1:55275783-55285783 GCF_036898095.1 Palaemon carinicauda | reverse complement strand
CCGCGAGTACCCCTTTTTCATTTTTTTGCCAAGTCATTTTTCCGTAAGATATTGCGAAATAGTGTCGTAAAACTTTTGCTTTTTTAGTGTTGGAAAGTGTGTCTAGATGATCTGGCTACCCATGCGTGATTTTGATTTTGTCAGATACGACGTAGTTATTGGTATATTGGGTATTTAACTGCGGTTGCCAATTTCTGTTTTTTTTCAATATTTGTAAAAATTTACTACGTAGTAAGGAATTGCCGTATATTATTGATTTTTTTTTCATGTTTATGTGTTAGAAAGTGTGCCTTGATGGTTGGGCTAACACGTGCATGTCTTTTTTTTTATCTGAGATGCCGTATATTAGAATGTTGGGCATTTTTCCGCGAGTGCCCCTTTTTATTTGTTTTGCATTTTTTTGCTTAGTCATGTTACCGTAAGGAATTGGCAAGTAGTGTCGCAAAACTTATATTTTTATAGTGTTGGAAAGTGTTTCTAGATGATCTGGCTACCCATGCCTATTTTTTTTTTTAGCCAGATATGGCGTATATATAAGTATGTGTTCGATTTTCCTGTGATTGCCATTTTTTCGTTTTTTCCCATTTCTTTCAAAATTACTACGTACTAAGGAACTATCACAGAGTAATGATTCATTTATATGTTTATTTGTCGGAAAATGTGCCTTGATGGTTTGCCTAGCACGTGGCTGAAATTTTTTTTCTTCTGAAATGCCGTATATTAGAATGGCCATTTTTCCACGAGTGCCCCTTTTTATTTGTTTTGCATTTTTTTGCTTAGTCATGTTACCGTAAGGAATTGGCAAGTAGTGTCGCAAAACTTATAATATTATAGTGTTGGAAAGTGTTTCTAGATGATCTGGCTACCCATGCCTATCTTTTTTTTTTTAGCCAGATATGGCGTATATATAGGTATGTGTTCGATTTTCCTGTGATTGCCATTTTTTCGTTTTTTCCCATTTCTTTCAAAATTACTACGTACTAAGGAACTATCACAGAGTAATGATTCATTTAGATGTTTATTTGTCGGAAAATGTGCCTTGATGGTTTGCCTAGCACGTGGCTGAATTTTTTTTTTCTGAAATGCCGTATATTAGAATGTTAGCCATTTTTCCGCGAATGCCCCTTTTTATTTGTTTTGCATTTTTTCGCTTAGTCATGTTACCGTAAGGAATTGGCAAGTAGTGTCGCAAAACTTATATTTTTATAGTGTTGGAAAGTGTTTCTAGATGATCTGGCTACCCATGCCTATCTTTTTTTTTAGCCAGATATGGCGTATATATAGGTATGTGTTCGATTTTCCGGTGATTGCCATTTTTTCGTTTTTTCCCAATTCTTTCAAAATTACTACGTACTAAGGAACTATCACAGAGTAATGATTCCTCTAGATGTTTATTTGTCGGAAAATTTTGTTTACTTTTTTTTTTATTGAATATCATCAAATTTTTTTTAGCTAAAATATTATATTGTTTTACATTTTTTTTTTTTCGATTTTATTTCCCTTCAAAAATTTTTTTTTGGGTCAGAATTTTAATTTTATAGTCGTAAAATAATCGACAATTATCCAGCGACCCACCATACAATTTTTATGCATATCCAATAATAATTAGATTAGTAAATAACACCTTGAAATTGACATACCCTTCCTACTTTTCAAGTGGCAGATTAGGGAGTCTGAGTCAGTGTGGTTGGCGGCCATTTTGTGGACATATCCGAAGCGTAAGCTGCCCTATCTATATATATTCTTGTTCCCTATAGAATTTGTGATATTTTGGTATATTTTTACCTGCATAAATATCATATTATATATTAAATATATGTATTTTTTTACGAAATTTCTAAGTACTCAAAAAATTACCTTTAGATATGGCCCCTGATATAAATGTAATTTACAAAATAATGAAGATTTTTTTACATATTTCTATTTTAGGATAACATATGTTTATTCCCTAAAAAAATTAGCCACTTCCTATTTCATTTGGGTACCCAAAAAAATTCATGAAATTTGGACAAATTTTTTTGGCCAAAAAAAGTTACCCTTTTTTTCTCATTTCAGATCTTCACCTCCATGGGTCTGACTTCATCCAAAATACATCAAGATGTGTCCTAAACATTCAAGAATCAATTCCTAAAAGGATTTGTGTATATATGTATAAACTTTTTTTTTATGAATTTTTATGTCAGGTCTTTTTTTTTCTACTTAATTTTTTAAAATATTTATAATAAATAGTTTTTCTGCAGATGAGTAGTATTTATCTTTACAGTTGTTTTAAGCATTCATTGAAGTTTTTTTTGGCAAAAGAAAAAAGGAGGTTACTGCAAAAACTGATTTTTCAAGATTATTTTTGGCGTCGGGGTCGTTCGCGTCCGAGTATACCCTTAAAGGGGTGTCCGAGGAGCGTACCTATCCAGGGTTAAAGAGTAAAAATTTTCTGGAATAGAATGGTGTTTCCTACAAAATAGTGGTTTGCTGACGAAATCGGATACCGTATTTCAAGCTATGATTGAAATGGATGTATACACGGTATAATTTTTTTGTTTTGTATTTAATTGACACTTTAAGAAAACCGATTTTGGTTTCTTCATCTATTTGTAAGTATTGTATAACACGAGAGAGAGAGAGAGAGAGAGAGAGAGAGAGAGAGAGAGAGAGAGAGAGAGAGAGAGATCAGCTGTTGTAATTGAGTGCCGTGTTTTTGTTTCGTGTACCTCCTGAAGTGAGGAATTGATCGCCACAACTAACAATTGTCATGTTAATTTCATTCTTAAACTCAAGTTGCCATATGTTAACTAGGGTTTTATTTCTTACGGAGAGAGAGAGAGAGAGAGAGAGAGAGAGAGAGAGAGAGAGAGAGAGAGAGAGAGGAGAGAGAGAGAGAGAGAGAGAGAGAATTTTTATTTTACCGTCTACTCTACAAAACTAATCTTTGCAAATCAAATGTGTACTGTTTAAAATATGACAAAATATTGCCGACTCGATATCGTAGTTTAGGCTATTCACTACCGATAAACGAACCCAGTCTACTCCTGAAAACCTTGAACGCCCGGAGGGAAAAATAAGGCTTTTATATATACTGTACTAAACAAAAATAATGCTTTAATATACCATCATTAACACTACCATTACAATTATCGTAAGGTTGGAGAAAGATAATGATTGCAGAGAACATAACCACAATTCTGTTTACATTTTGTCAGCTGGACTCGCACAGTAACAGTTGATTTCATTGTTGATGTGGAATTTTATCCTTAAATAGGCTATTCATTATGAAATTATGTTAATAAGATGTAATGTTAATATAGTTTTGTAAAATTTATTATAAATCACTGTATTTAGGGCTACCAATATGCTTAGAAATACAATAGATTTGATACATTTTATAGTGCTTGACTCGCAGACTTTGAACAGTTTCGCAGATACAGAAAATTTATTTTTGATAAATAGAGGTCGCATAAAAGGGGAATCGTATAATTCGAACACGCATAATTCGGGACCCTACTGTATGTATATATATATAATATATATATATATATATATATATATATATATATATATATATATATATATATATATATATATATATATATATATATATGTATATATATATATATATATATATATATATATATAATATATATATATATATATATATATATATGTATATTAATGACAAATCGCTGGAACGTGCGATGTCTCAAGATGACAGCAGGCCGGGAGGAAAAAGGAAACGAAGATTGGACAAGCGCTTTCGTGTTATTATTACACTTCTTCACGGTCTTATGGTTTATAAATACAATTAGAATACAAAGAAACCTCTGTGATGACGTAAAACAGAAAAAATGAGCAAATTACAAATTACTTAAAAGCTAGTTGTTTAAAAATGTTGTTTACAAGAAATTCATCCAGTTTGTACATACCTGAACTGGTGTTAAGCAGATCTTCGAAATTTTTCTTAATTAAATCTGTTTCAATGATATTTCTTTTAACAAAATCTTTGCAAAATATAAGTTCTTTAGCAGCTTTCCAATTAATAGCGTGGTTGCACTCGTTCATATGCTGAAAAAGACTGCTGGCAATGTTTCCCGTTCTTACATTATATTTATGCTGTTTTAATCGAGTTTCTAGTGCTTTGCCACTTTGACCGATATATCATTTATTACACTGATTGCATGGAATTTCGTATACACATCCGTTAATCTGTTTTGGGGAATTTTTTATCAATATATTCTTGAGTGTGTTGTTTCTAAAAATTACATTAATTCCAAAAGGTTTTAAAATTCCAGGTAGAGGTAAAAACTGTTTGAAAAAGGTAAAACAAGGAGGTTATTCACATTAAAATCATCGTTGTTAACAAAGCCATAAAAAGTTTTCTTTGCCTTTTGACAGGCTTTGTTTATGAAATGTGATGGGTACTTTAAATAGATGCTATTTCATGAATTTTCCCAAGCTCAGCTTCAAGGAGATCAGGGCAACTTACCCGCAGTGCCCGTAAAAACATGGATGAAAAAACCATCATTTTGGTTGATGGGTGATGATTAGAATAAAAATGTATGTACGAATTAACATTCGTAAGTTTTCTATATACAGTAAATTTAAAAGACCTTTCTTGTCTAAATACTAGAACATCTAAAAAGGGAAGCTTGTTATCGAATTCTATCTCCAATGAAAACTCAATAGATGGTACCAGAGTGTTTAAGGCTGTTAGAAAAGCTTTTTCATCCTTATCAATGGGCCAAGCACTAAAAATATCATCAACATATCTGACCCAGAAGATACCTGCAGGTAGAATCCTAGGTAGGTACTTGGTCTCAAAAAATTCCATGTAAATATTGCTTAACAAAGGAGAGAGAGGATTGCCCATTGCCATACCAAATTTCTGTTCAAAGAATTCACCATTAAAAGTAAACCTACAACTTTTTATGCACAATTTTAAAAGTTTAAGAATAGAGTCCGTATCCACAGTAAACGAATGTTTGACGAGTTCGTCTTTAAAAAACTCTAACAATTGATCCACAGGAACTTTCGTAAAAAGTGATTTTACATCAAAGCTTATTAACTTAAAATTATAGTTAAAATCAAACCTCCTTAACCTAAAAATAAAATATTCATTATTTTTCACAGAGCATCCCGATATAGTCCCAAGAATAGGTGACAGCTCATTTACCAGCCATTTAGATAGTTTGTAAGAACAAGATCCCACGGAACTTATGATGGGTCTAGCAGGAAAGTTTTCTTTGTGAGTTTTGATTACGCCATATAAATATGGTAGCGAGGGACACGTTGTGATGAATTTGGGTATCAACTGCTTAGGTTCTTAAAAAGCAATGTTGTAGTTTAACACGGTGTGCTCGTAGTAAACAGGATAAAACCGTGAAGAGGTGTAATAATAACACGAAAGCGCTTGTCCAATCTTCGTTTCCTTTTTCCTCCCGGCCTGCTGTCATCTTGAGACATCGCAAGTTCCAGCGATTTGTCATCAACATGGATGCCGGACGCCTCTTCAATCCCTTCACCTCATTTGGAGAACTATTCCCAGCTTTGATGCCTCTTGTGACGACGTTTTTATCCTGTTTACTACGAGCACACCGTGTTAAACTACAACATCGCTTTTTAAGAACCTGTATGGAAGAGCACGTGATTCCGAGGTCATTGACGAATAGGAGGTTGAACCGATTGTCCTCCGTCCCCTTCGAGGATTACCACCGCTTTATACTCAAGAAACATATAGAACTAGCAAAGATCGAGGAGACAGCTGCTTTTCAAGAATCACGAGGGAGAAAACGAATTTTTTTAAATGCAATACCAGAAAACTTTGTAAATGTTGTTTTTGATTTTTGTTATAATAAATTAAGATCACATATTAAAAAGACGGAAAGGAAGCATAGACATAAAATAAATAGACTAATACAACATAGCAAATGGACAACTAATGCAAATAATGACTTCATTTGCAACATTTCCGATAAACCCTTAGATAACACCACATTAGCTGCTTTAGGTTACGGTATAAATTTCTCTGTCAAAGAAAATGTGGATTGGCTTGAAATTGGAAATGGTTTTTGTAAACTTGAAAAATATAATAACATCCCTATAGATAAGATTAACATATGTAAGGGTATTGTATATGGTATTGCTAGTTGTGCTAAACCCTCTAATATCCCAAAGAGGTTCCTGATATCTTATGAAAAACTTAAGAGAGATAAGGATCTACACATAACTAAAGCAGACAAATCAAATTCCTTAGTTATAATGAACAAAATTGATTATGATAACAAAATGTATGAGTTACTAAATGATCAACAGACCTATATAAAATTACGTAATAGTCCATTAGATAGAGACAATGCTTCATTTAACAAAACTATTAAGAGTGTACTTTCTAATCATAAGCAGTTGATACCCAAATTCATCACAACGTGTCCCTCGCTACCATATTTATATGGCGTAATCAAAACTCACAAAGAAAACTTTCCTGCTAGACCCATCATAAGTTCCGTGGGATCTTGTTCTTACAAACTATCTAAATGGCTGGTAAATGAGCTGTCACCTATTCTTGGGACTATATCGGGATGCTCTGTGAAAAATAATGAATATTTTATTTTTAGGTTAAGGAGGTTTGATTTTAACTATAATTTTAAGTTAATAAGCTTTGATGTAAAATCACTTTTTACGAAAGTTCCTGTGGATCAATTGTTAGAGTTTTTTAAAGACGAACTCGTCAAACATTCGTTTACTGTGGATACGGACTCTATTCTTAAACTTTTAAAATTGTGCATAAAAAGTTGTAGGTTTACTTTTAATGGTGAATTCTTTGAACAGAAATTTGGTATGGCAATGGGCAATCCTCTCTCTCCTTTGTTAAGCAATATTTACATGGAATTTTTTGAGACCAAATACCTACCTAGGATTCTACCTGCAGGTATCTTCTGGGTCAGATATGTTGATGATATTTTTTGTGCTTGGCCCATTGATAAGGATGAAAAAGCTTTTCTAACAGCCTTAAACACTCTGGTACCATCTATTGAGTTTTCATTGGAGATAGAATTCGATAACAAGCTTCCCTTTTTAGATGTTCTGGTATTCACACAAGAAAGGTCTTTTAAATTTACTGTATATAGAAAACTTATGAATGTTAATTCGTACATACTTTTTTATTCTAATCATCACCCATCAACCAAAATGATGGTTTTTTCATCCATGTTTTTACGGGCACTGCGGGTAAGTTGCCCTGATCTCCTTGAAGCTGAGCTTGGGAAAATTCATGAAATAGCATCTATTTTAAAGTACCCATCACATTTCATAAACAAAGCCTGTCAAAAGGCAAAGAAAACTTTTTATGGCTTTGTTAACAACGATGATTTTAATGTGAATAACCTCCTTGTTTTACCTTTTTTCAAACAGTTTGTACCTCTACCTGGAATTTTAAAACCTTTTGGAATTAATGTAATTTTTAGAAACAACACACTCAAGAATATATTGATAAAAAATTCCCCAAAACAGATTAACGGATGTATATACGAAATTCCATGCAATCAGTGTAATAAAAGATATATCGGTCAAAGTGGCAAAGCACTAGAAACTCGATTAAAACAGCATAAATATAATGTAAGAACGGGAAACATTGCCAGCAGTCTTTTTCAGCATATGAATGAGTGCAACCACGCTATTAATTGGAAAGCTGCTAAAGAACTTACATTTTGCAAAGATTTTGTTAAAAGAAATATCATTGAAACAGTTTTAATCAAGAAAAATTTCGAAGATCTGCTTAACACCAGTTCAGGTATGTACAAACTGGATGAATTTCATGTAAACAACATTTTTAAACAACTAGCTTTTAAGTAATTTGTAATTTGCTCATTTTTCTGTTTTACGTCATCACAGAGGTTTCTTTGTATTCTAATTGTATTTCTAAACCATAAGACCGTGAAGAGGTGTAATAATAACACGAAAGCGCTTGTCCAATCTTCGTTTCCTTTTTCCTCCCGGCCTGCTGTCATCTTGAGACATCGCACGTTCCAGCGATTTGTCATTAACATGGATGCCGGACGCCTCTTCAATCCCTTCACCTCATTTGGAGAACTATTCCCAGCTTTGATGCCTCTTGTGACGACGTTTTTATCCTGTTTACTACGAGCACACCGTGTCAAACTACAACATCGCTTTTTAAGAACCTGTATGGAAGAGCACGTGATTCCGAGGTCATTGACGAATAGGAGGTTGAACCGATTGTCCTCCGTCCCCTTCGAGGATTACCACCGCTTTATACTCAAGAAACATATAGAACTAGCAAAGATCGAGGAGACAGCTGCTTTTCAAGAATCACGAGGGAGAAAACTAATTTTGTTAAATGCAATACCAGAAAACTTTGTAAATGTTGTTTTTTATTTTTGTTATAATAAATTAAGATCACATATTAAAAAGACGGAAAGGGAGCATAGACATAAAATAAATAGACTAATACAACATAGCAAATGGACAACTAATGCAAATAATGACTTCATTTGCAACATTTCCGACAAACCCTTAGATAACACCACATTAGCTCCTTTAGGTTATGGTATAAATTTCTCTGTCAAAGAAAATGTGGATTGGCTTGAAATTGGAAATGGTTTTTGTAAACTTGAAAAATATAATAACATCCCTATAGATAAGATTAACATATGTAAGGGTATTGTATATGGTATTGCTAGTTGTGCTAAACCCTCTAATATCCCAAAGAGGTTCCTGATATCTTATGAAAAACTTAAGAGAGATAAGGATCTACACATAACTAAAGCAGACAAATCAAATTCCTTAGTTATAATGAACAAAATTGATTATGATAACAAAATGTATGAGTTACTAAATGATCAACAGACCTATATAAAATTACGTAATAGTCCATTAGATAGAGACAATGCTTCATTTAACAAAACTATTAAGAGTGTACTTTCTAATCATAAGCAGTTGATACCCAAATTCATCACAACGTGTCCCTCGCTACCATATTTATATGGCGTAATCAAAACTCACAAAGAAAACTTTCCTGCTAGACCCATCATAAGTTCCGTGGGATCTTGTTCTTACAAACTATCTAAATGGCTGGTAAATGAGCTGTCACCTATTCTTGGGACTATATCGGGATGCTCTGTGAAAAATAATGAATATTTTATTTTTAGGTTAAGGAGGTTTGATTTTAACTATAATTTTAAGTTAATAAGCTTTGATGTAAAATCACTTTTTAAGAAAGTTCCTGTGGATCAATTGTTAGTTTTTTAAAGACGAACTCGTCAAACATTCGTTTACTGTGGATACGGACTCTATTCTTAAACTTTTAAAATTGTGCATAAAAAGTTGTAGGTTTACTTTTAATGGTGAATTCTTTGAACAGAAATTTGGTATGGCAATGGGCAATCCTCTCTCTCCTTTGTTAAGCAATATTTACATGGAATTTTTTGAGACCAAGTACCTACCTAGGATTCTACCTGCAGGTATCTTCTGGGTCAGATATGTTGATGATATTTTTAGTGCTTGGCCCATTGATAAGGATGAAAAAGCTTTTCTAACAGCCTTAAACACTCTGGTACCATCTATTGAGTTTTCATTGGAGATAGAATTCGATAACAAGCTTCCCTTTTTAGATGTTCTAGTATTTAGACAAGAAAGGTCTTTTAAATTTACTGTATATAGAAAACTTACAAATGTTAATTCGTACATACATTTTTATTCTAATCATCACCCATCAACCAAAATGATGGTTTTTTCATCCATGTTTTTACGGGCACTGCGGGTAAGTTGCCCTGATCTCCTTGAAGCTGAGCTTGGGAAAATTCATGAAATAGCATCTATTTTAAAGTACCCATCACATTTCATAAACAATGCCTGTCAAAAGGCAAAGAAAACTTTTTATGGCTTTGTTAACAATGATGATTTTAATGTGAATAACCTCCTTGTTTTATCTTTTTTCAAACAGTTTGTACCTCTACCAGGAATTTTAAAACCTTTTGGAATTAATGTAATT
>NC_090748.1:55255783-55270783 GCF_036898095.1 Palaemon carinicauda | reverse complement strand
TTAAAGTCTGAAGTTCTACGAAGATAGACCTTTAAGCTCTCTACTGGACATCTTCCTTCAGAGGGCAGATTCTCCAGGAACCCCACCTTTTGGTGGGTAGCTCCTTTTTGGCAAGAAACGTTGGGTCCGGAAAAAGATTCAGTTCTCCCCCTTCCAAGAACTGAATATGGCCTTCATCTCTCGAAAGGGCCACTATTTCACTAACTCTAGCCCCTGAGGCTAGTGCAAATAAAAATATGACTTTTTGGGTTAAGTCCTTCAAAGTGCACTCGTCGATGTTCATCACAGAAGCGAAATGAAGAACCTTATCCAGAGACCATGATATAGGTTTCAGAGGCGCTGCCGGCCTGAGTCTAGCACAGGCCTTAGGGATCTTGTTAAAGATTTTGTTAGAAAAATCGACCTGAAAGTGATAAAGTAAAGGTCTTGTCAAGGCAGATTTACTCGTTGTTAATGTGTTGGCTGCTAACCCTTGATCATACAGGTTAATAAAGAAAGATAAACAGAAGTACGTCGAGATTTCTTTTAGCTTCTTTGTCTTGACAAAAGATACCCATTTCTTCCATGCCGACTCATATTGTCTTCTAGTAGATTTGGATTTATATTCTTCCAAAAAGTCTATACTGTCCTTCGAAATACAGAATCTTTTCTTTACCACTAAGGAGAGAAAATCATGAGATGAAGGTTGCGGGTTTTCTGTGATGAAGCGAAAACAGTCGACTTCTGCACTAGCTGAGTCAGAACTGGATCCGGCAACGGCACAAACTTTAGTCGTAGTTCCAACACCAGAGGGAACCATACGCTGTTTGGCCACTTGTGAGCCACTATCGCAGCCGTCCCCTTGAATGATCTCAGTTTGTCGAGGACCTTCAGTAGAAGGTTGGATGGAGGGAACAGGTAAATGCTGGACCATCTGTTCCAATTGAGGGACATTGAGTCCACTGCTTTCGCTAGGGGATCCTCGTACGGGGCTACGTAACGATGTATCTTCTTGTTGTTGCTCGTCGCAAAGAGGTCTATCTGCAGTTCCGGGACTTGACGTAAGATGAAGGCGAACGATCCTGCGTCTAGGGACCATTCTGACTCTATTGGTGCGAACCTGGATAGAGCGTCAACCGTCACGTTGCGGAACCCTTGAAGGTGAACTGCTGATAAGTGCCATCTCTTCTTTTCCGCCAAACGGAAGATGGCCAACATCACTTGGTTGATTTGAGGTGATCTCGAACCTTGGCGATTCAGGCATTTCACTATCACCTCGCTGTCGAGAACCAGTCTTATGTGGGTCGAGTGGCGAGGAGATAATTTCTTCAGTGTAAGAAGAACTGCCATGGCCTCCAGAAAGTTGATGTGAAATGTCTTGAATAAGCTGGACCAAGCTCCTTGAACTTTCCTTTGGTGAGAGTGACCTCCCCAACCTTCCTTTGAAGCGTCTGTGTGGATGATGACTGAAGGTGGAGGTGGTTGAAGAAGTATTGATTTCTTCAACTGCTTGGCTTTGGACCACAGCTTGAGAAGCGTTCGCAATCGAGTCGGAAATGGTCTTTTCAGATCTCTTCGAGCGTTTGATGCATATTTTCTCCAAACTCCTGTTGTATCCTTTAGCTGTGCTCGTAGCACTGGGTCTGTCACTGAAGCAAACTGTAGAGAACCCAGTACTCTCTCCTGTTCGCGTCTTGATATCCGTTTGAATTCCAGAAGTCTCTTGACAGATCCTGCTATCTCTTTCCTTTTCTTTAGAGGAATGGAAAGTTGTGACTTTAGGTTCAAGTGGATTCCCAACCACTGAAACTCTTGAGCTGGAGATAGTTGAAACTTTTTGGCAATGATCTTGAATCCTAGATGATCCAGGAACTGGATTACTTTCTTGGAAGCCTGCATGCACTCCGTCTCGGATGCTGCCCACACCAGCCAATCGTCCAGGTAGGCCACTATTTGGACACCTTTTAGGCGTAAGTGATGAACGCCTGCATTTGCAAGCTTCGTGAATATCCTTAGGGCAATGTTTAGCCCGAAGGGCATGGCTTTGAAGGCATAAAGTCTTCGTTTTAGCTTGAACCCTAGGTAGGAGGAGAGTTGACGATTGATTGGAACATGCCAATAGGCGTCTGACAAGTCTATGGAGACAGTGTAAGCCCGTCTGGGCAACAGGGTCCTTATGTGTTAAAGTGTTAACATCCTGAACTTGGGGTTTACTATGAACTTGTTGAGTGGCGACAAGTCCAGTTTTTCTGAGTCTTTCTTGGGAACACAAAACAGCCTTCCTTGGAAACTGATGGACTTTACTCTCCGAATTACTCTTTTCTCCAAGAGTTCCCGTACATATTCTTCCAGGACGGGGGTAGAGTGTTGGAAGAATTGTGGGAATAGGGGTGGAGCTCTGTTCCAGCTCTAACCCAGTCCATTCTCGATTAGGCTGTGGACCCAGGGATCGAAGGTCCAGCGATCCCGAAATAACTGCAGTCTCCCTCCTACCGGAAGCATCTCACTTCTGTTGTGGACCTGAGCCCTTGCCTCCTTGACCACGTCCTCCTCTGAAACCCCTTCCTCTTAAGGGGCGTCTAGAGGAATCTCTGGCTGCTCCTCTAGGTCTCGCACGAAAGGTCGTTGACTGCCTTTCGAAAGCTGGGTTGAAGGCAGGCGACTGAGTCGCTACTGGTTGAGGTACCAACTGGTACGTAGTAGGAGGCTGTGCCACCACCTGAGGCACCGCGGTCGTAGGAACTTGTTGTTGTTGCTGCTTGTAGGGCTTGGCCGGCCAAGAGGGTAGCCTAGGCTTCTTCATCTTCCTCTTTGGTTGGGGACCCTCATCTGGGGAAGACTTTCTCTTGAGAGACAGGCCCCACTTCTGGAGAAGGTTCCTATTCTCCGTGGCAGCCTTGTCTACTACTTCCTTGACCACTTCACTCGGGAAGAGGTCTTTACCCCAAATATTGGATGAGATCAGTTTCCTTGGTTCGTGTCTCACCGCAGCCGAGGCGAACACGAACTCTCTACAAGCTCTCCTAGCTTTAATGAAACTATAGAGATCTTTGGTCACGGTAGTCAAATGGGTTTTGGCCACTACCATAAATATCTCCTGGTTCTTGGGGTCGCTTGCCATCGTTTCTAGAGTCGTATGAAGGGACATAGATGCCGCAAGTCTTTCTTTCGTCTCTTGCTCCCTACGCAAGAGAAATTCAGACAGCTTTGGAGGGTCCTCACCGAACTGACGTCTGGCAATATCCGCTTCCAACTTCCCGACTGAGAAGGTAAGGTGTACGTCCTTCAAGTCTTTTTGGTCCATAGGCAAGGTCAGGGATAAAGGCTTGCACTCTTCTAAAGACGGGCATGGCTTCCCTGCCTCGACTGCCTTTAAGGCTGCCTTGTACCCTTTCTCCATAAAGGGGAAGGCTCTAGTTGGAGAGGCCACAAAGGAGGGGTGCTTCTTACTCAACGCAGGCACTTTTGAGTTGGAGAAGCCCCTCTCTTTCATAGAAGTGGTGAGTAAAGCCTGAGGCTGGTTCCTTCCTGAGACGGACATAACAGTCCGGGTAAGACTCCTTGCTAGGCCAAAATTCCACCTCTTCGAGGGGAATTGATCCCAGCTTCTCCGAAATGACAATCTTTCCAGTTGTCATCGGCATGTATTCAGCATATCTCCAAGGGTTTGCATCTGAACATGAAGGGAGATCCTTCACGCTGAGCTTCTTCTGGGGGCCGCGTGATGCTGCGAGTCTGCGCATCTCCAACTTCATTGCAGCTTCCTTTTCATCATTTTTCTTCTGCATTTGTTGAATCATTTCAACAATAGAAGAAAGAATCCTTCCCAGTTCTTCTGGGATAGCAGACGAAGTCAAGGGGACCGGTTCTGAGGCCTGAACCGATGAGACTGACACCGCGTCGACCTCTTCCTCTTCAGTTTCAGGAGCTTGGGTCTGCTCCTCCTCCTGACCTTCCGCAAGGAGGTCCTTCTCCGTGTACTCTGACACTTCATACATCCTATCGTCCAGTTGGATGTCCTGTAAAGCATCCGAGACTTCCACATCTACCGGAATCTGCACTAAGGGGATCTCTGCGTGAGGCTGTTGAATCACTGCATCCTCAGTTGCCCTGGGAAAAAGATAAGCCCGCATCTTCTCACTTGGAAGATAAGGACCCATGGTGTTCTTCTGAAAACCCTGTACCCAATTTCGCAGCTTTTCCATAGCTGCATCCCTTGACTCCACCGACTTAAGGGAGTCAAAAGCCTCCGTAATCAGGTTAGAGCAAATAGTACATACCTGGGGGTCCCAATACCTGAGATCGCCTTTAGAGATTGCGCAGGGTGCGTGCCGCCTGCACAACTCATGTCCGCAGAAGTTCTTGCTGCAGACGTTGCAAAACATACTCCCGCACTTCGGATGGTCCTCCTGTAAAGAGAAGAGAATCCAATGAGTATCCGGTGAAAACATATCACAAGATTAAGTCTAAAACTTATTATTATTATTGTTCCATAGCTTAAGATAGTTAAGCTAGAAAGGACAGAAGGAAAGACACATACTTGTATTTCCTGCGCAGCCAATTGCTGTGACCTCCCCATATATTAAAACTAAGGTTAATTCTAATTCTAGAAAAACCTTTAAAAGTATTATCCTATAAGGATACTCCAGTGTAACTCACACTAGTAATCAGAAGTTTTAATACAAGGGATTTTTTAAATTTTATTTAAAGAAAGAACTCACTTTCTTTAGGGTGAGTGGTCTCACAATAGGCTGTACATGACAACACAATGTATGTTGGAAGAATCTTAGTGTTACAGTATACTCTGAACAGTAATTTTCTACTTGCGCTATATACTATACTGCACAATACTGGCTACTGTATATTATACACTGCCGTGCTGGCGGGTAGTACCTGGATTCAGTTCAAAGGTATACTACAATTGAATTAAAAGGCCGGCAGATCACTGGTTTCCGAGTGCCGGCCGGCAGTTCATAATATATATGCCGACAGCCAACTGCACCCCGCCTGCCGGCCACTAATTGTAGTGGCCGTCAGAGCTGAAGGTGTGCAGCCAACTGCCGGCCGGCCGAGGCAGGCAACAACCTGTGCCGGCCGGCAGATATTTGAAATCAGAGAACCACCATCCACCCGGCTGCCGGCCGCTAAACTGGCAGTCAGGACTATAAGGTACTAACACTAACAAAAGATAACAGCATGGATGTAAGGCTGTAGCCGGCACTGCCCTACTGCCTTCCATCCAGAAAGAGTAGACAATTGGAAGTGGAGAATGTAACATTCAAGCTTCCATTCATCCACAATGTGCCGGGCTCTACCAGCAACCTTGTGGATGGTAGACCAAGGGAGGTCTGAAGTTCACTCAACAGAGAATAGGCTTCTGCCGGCCGGCAGAAGTCTAGGCCAGTCCTACATCCTAACCTAAACTAGGGTCGAATGTAGAACGATGGCCAAGAATTTGTGATGGCTAGGCCAACACTAAAGGACAGAGGGGAGGGGTAAGGGTCCTACAAACTCCGTTCCAGTATGGGACTAAACCCCAATGGCTAAGAAAGCTCATCTTAGCCTAGGGTCGTTCAAAATAACAGGGAGGATGGCAGCACTTGCCTTCTCCAGTAATACAAGAACGAAGTTTGGTGCTATTATTCCCTAAGCAACGGAAAATCTCATTCTCCAGCCTAAGAATAACAGCACAGGACTTGTCTGCTAAACCACATAAAGAAGGAATCATCTTGTACAGAAACCTTCAGATGTGGCCTAGGGAGGGCTAGCCTCCTATATCTGCAGCCTAACCTAGCAAAGGAATCCAATTCGCTCTGCCAGTCAGCTGCAGACCCCAGACAAAGTACTCTGATGTTCTGGTTGAGCCTAAACCAGACACTCTGATTACAGGATCAAGACAGAACCACCCCAGAAGGTTTTACCTGAATACTATTCAGTCAAAACTCAGAAGGGTTAAGCCTAGGCTAAATCAGAGGGAAAAGAGGGATTGATCTTAGATCTCTAGAGACAAAAGAACAATCGGGGATGTGTGAAAGTATACTAAAGCCCCATATGCTACTAGCCTAAGCGCGGTGAGAATCGATTACCTCAATCACCGATACTCTCTCGTATACAATCTTCGAAGAAAAAATATTCAACAATATCTTGTATGTATAAAATATGCCTATAGCTTCAATAAAATTGTCACACTATGAAAACTCTTATATCTTGCATGAAATTACTGAAAGCAAAAAGCTTAGGCTACTAAGCCTAGCGTAAGCGAGGATCGGTTACCTAAATCGCCGAAACTGATAAATACTAACGGCATAATATAAAAGATTCCAGTAGGAAGGCTAAATAGCTAAATTTATTAAAGCATTAGGACCGGGAACGTCGCTCTGGCTAACTAAATGACACATGCATAGCGAGCGACAGCATCCATGATGCCTCCGGTAGGCAATAGCTCTTGTTTACGTTAATATCGCTTTGATTTAATTCAAAATCGACAAGAACTTACATTTATACATAATAAAGCTAGTACTCAACTTTCCAGACGCAGAAGAGAATGGAGAAAGCATCATAGCATTGGATAATCCAAAATTGCGAGAGAACAAGAAGGAAACACCGAGCGATTGAGCTACGCTGAAAGGATTAAGATGGCGCCGTCGATGACCTCAGATACTGACTGGAAACGGGAAGGAGAGGTACCTTATTAACGGCTCTCCTTTTGTTTTTCGTTTTATTGCCACCCTTCCCCCTGGAAGCGTTAACGCTATTCGGGGCCATGGCAGTTCTTCTTACACTGAAGAAATTATCTCCTCGCCACTCGACCCACATAAGACTGGTTCTCGACAGCGAAGTGATAGTGAAATGCCTGAATTGCCAAGGTTCGAGATCACCTCAAATCAACCAAGTGATGTTGGCCATCTTCCATTTGGCGGAAAAGAAGAGATGGCACTTGTCAGCAGTTCACCTTCAAGGGTTCCGCAACGTGACGGTGGACGCTCTATCCAGGTTCGCACCAATAGAGTCAGAATGGTCCCAAGACGCAGGATCGTTCGCCTTCATCTTACGTCAAGTCCCGGAACTGCAGATAGACCTCTTTGCGACGAGCGACAACAAGAAGATACATCGTTACGTAGCCCCGCACGAGGATCCCCTAGCGAAAGCAGTGGACGCAATGTCCCTCGATTGGAACAGATGGTCCAGCATTTACCTGTTCCCTCCATCCAACCTTCTACTGAAGGTCCTCGACAAACTGAGATCATTCAAGAGGACGGCTGCGATAGTGGCTCACAAGTGGCCAAACAGCGTATGGTTCCCTCTGGCGTTGGAACTACGACTAAAGTTTGTGCCGTTGCCGGATCCAGTTCTGACTCAGCTAGTGCAGAAGTCGACTGTTTTCGCTTCATCACAGAAAACCCGCAACCTTCATCTCATGATTTTCTCTCCTTAGCGGTAAAGAAAAGATTCTGTATTTCGAAGGACAGTATAGACTTTTTGGAAGAATATAAATCCAAATCTACTAGAAGACAATATGAGTCGGCATGGAAGAAATGGGTGTCTTTTGTCAAGACAAAGAAGCTAAAAGAAATCTCGACGTACTTCTGTTTATCTTTCTTTATTAACCTGCATGATCAAGGGTTAGCAGCCAACACAATAACAACGAGTAAATCTGCCTTGACAAGACCTTTACTTTATGCCTTTCAGGTCGATTTTTCTAACAAAATCTTTAACAAGATCCCTAAGGCCTGTGCTAGACTCAGGCCGGCAGCGCCTCTGAAACCTATATCATGGTCTCTGGATAAGGTTCTTCATTTCGCTTCTGTGATGAACAACAACGAGTGCACTTTGAAGGACTTGACCCAAAAAGTCATATTTTTATTAGCAATAGCCTCAGGGGCTAGAGTTAGTGAAATAGTGGCCCTTTCGAGAGATGAAGGCCATATTCAGTTCTTGGAAGGGGGAGAACTGAATCTTTTTCCGGACCCAACGTTTCTTGCCAAAAATGAGCTACCCACCAAAAGGTGGGGTTCCTAGAGAATCTGCCCTCTGAAGGAAGATGTCTCTCTATGTCCAGTAGAGAGCTTAAAGGTCAATCTTCGTAGAACTTCAGACTTTAAGGGAAGTCAGCTTTTTAGAGGTGAAACTTCAGGTTCAAACTTGTCTCCGAGACAACTAAGGGTGAAAATCACCTACTTTATTCGCAGAGCGGATCCGGACAGTACACCCGCAGGTCATGATCCGAGGAAAATGGCTTCATCCCTGAATTTCTTCAATAATATGAATATTGAACACTTTCGCTCATATACTGGCTGGAAGTCATCCCGGGTATTTTTCAAGCATTACGCGAAGCCGGTGGAGGAATTAAAGAGGTCTGTGGTAGCAGCAGGTAGTGTCCTTAAACCTGTTGCTTAAAGTTGCGAGGAACAGTGAAATTAATTGGGACGATTAATTTAGAGTGGGTGTGTATTCCCTGGTCGGTACTACATACTATGTGATAAGCCACTAAGGTGCCTTGATAGACTTCCATAGACAAAGGTGAAATAAGCATAATGAGTGACACGTGCCAGGCATTTTATGCAAGTGTAATTAGACAGTAATGACAGATATTAATGAAAATTTATTGATATTTTCATTTTCAGTGGCATGCTTTTGGGTTTCCTTTTCAGGTGAAACAAGTTTTTCTGGTATTACTGCTTTTACTTTATGCTGTAATCTTTCATCATCCACATTTTATATATTTCTACAAAATGTTGATTGATCTAATTATTTATTGTTTGTAAATAAACTAGTTCTAGATGATATTTGCATCTTATTCGCACAAGTTCATTCTGATGAAAAATTATATTGAGCATTGCAACTACAATGGATATTAGTTGATAATATGGAAAATCTTAAAAGATTGTTCCTACGTGTAAGACAAACACTCATCGAGCTGGTCAACCCTTATTCAGGATAGACCATAGCTTTCTGGTTGCAATGATAACTGATATAATATCAGTTCTCAAACGGATGAAAACCTTTGATCGATACTCAAATCAAATAGGTATACCGGGGAGGTGTCAGTTTTTCATACGGACATTGGTAAGTTCCAATACAAACTTTGCTTTTGAAGGTATAGGTCGAGACCTCTATACTGGTTTGTCTTCTGGACATCCATAAGTAATATGTATTCCTCGGGGTTTTTCCAGAGTCTAGAATGACTCTTCCCTGTGGGGGACAGGATGTTCTAACATGAGTGATGTTTAGAAATAATGATGTATGAGGGTAACATCATATGTCTTTAGGTCTAGTTAGACCAAGGAAAAGGTTATCTTGAGGTTAAGGCACGATTGAAAATCCACAGATACAATAATGCTCTGGTAAACTTCCATCACGACGACATGGCCTGAGCTCAAAAAAGGGATTTTGACGAAGGAAAAATCTATTTCTGGGGAGAGACCTGTGACGCCTGGTGAAAAGGGTCCTTCTTACACTTTTCTAATATAAATCTTCCAAATATACTAGAGAAAGATAAAGCATGGAATGCAGAGGTTACAACCCTCGCGCGAACACCTTGTTGGTGTCGTGTATGCATCAAGGGCGTGTGGAAACCACTATTCACAGGCTGTCTTCCATTTAGATAATCCCTTCATCAAAGGGGAGGGCCGTGACAGGCCCTAGAGAATAAAGTTGGGCTACGCCACCGACACCTACTACTCGCGCTCTCCAGATCATCCTTCTGCAAGAACATATGGCTTGGCAAGGAAAGGGTGGGTCCGTACAAAAATAACTGGGAAGGGTTTCACCGGGCGTCACAGGTCTCTCCCCAGAAAAAGATTTTTCCTTCGTCAAAATCCCTTTTCTGGGTCGATCTGTGACGGCCGGTGAAAAAGTACCAGAGAATGCCTTCCAAGCCCAACAAAGTAATAACATAATGCGGAGAATACAATCACCATGTACGACAATAATATAATATAATAATGTAAGAAACGTTCAATTACCAACTAGCCAAATGACATAGAGAGCGTAAGGCTAAATAACTAAGACGACAAGGAATCAACTGAGTGTCAAATCGCAAAAGGCATCAAACCTTACATGTCTAAGCATATCTAAACCTTAAAGGAACGGTAACTACAATAACAGTTAAACCATAGGAATTAAACATGGTAAATATCATAGGGCTAACGAACTACCCAGGAGAGTGACGACGTGGTGTGAGTGGCGGGTAGGAGGGAGAAGAGGAGAGATGGAAGAAAGGAAGAAGCCAAGATTAATGGAGAGGGAATAGGCTCCCCGCTGCCATCGTCGGGTATTTAAGGGCCTCTAAAATCTTTAGATAGTGGTGTAAGACAACCATAGGGGATTTCCAACCCGTATATTTTTTGTTTAAAATCATCAAAGTCCCTGTTCTGGAAGTAATTGATGTAGGTATCTACTGTCCGTATATCATGAGCCTGGGGAAATGATTCCGGATTAGTATGTTTAAAGAAGTAGAGGATTTGTTGCCTGATGCCGTGAATGGAAATAGTACCTCCTTGTTCCCCGATAGCCAAGGGGCCAGACGAGCGGGTGGCAGTTCTAGCTAAAAAAGGCCTTGAGAGTAGTGACTGAACACAGAGAAAAGATCCTCGGGAAGAAGAATAATCTTCCGAGGGGAGCACCTATTTTGCGGATCCTCATTTCTTAGCTAGGAAATCATTGTTGGGAGAAAGGAGTTCTTCGGCTGTAGGGAGGAAATCTATGTTTTCCGGGTTCGTGAGAGAGCTGCTAGTTCTGATATTCCATCACCTGAGGCCAAAGCCGTTAGAAATAAAGTCTTCCTAAGAAGAGTGATAAGAGCAGGATTCATTGTCCGTGTCCGGCGCAAGTTTTGAGGACAACGTTCATGGACCAGAGTCCTTTTGTGGCCAAACCGAAGGTCAAAGCCTAGCACATGTTTTTGGAATAGATGAGAAATAGGAATCAGCTAGGTTAATGTTAAACCCAACAAGGAAGATCTTCTTCAAAGCTTTCTTGATGGTGGTTAAAGTGCTAACTGTTAGGCCTTTGCCAAATAAGAACCTCAAGAAAGAGATGTCTATATTCGGAGACATACGAGTATGGTCTGAACTCTTAGGGAATCTGCTAGTTGTTAACGGCCGAATCATATTGGCGAATTGTCGAGTCCCTTTTGTCTGATTCGATGTAGAGATCGATTTCCGGTTCAATGTTCGCGTCTCTACGAGCTGCAATCTTCCTGTAGTCCACAAAGTCAGAGTTTCGGCTACCCTTGAGCAATCTGATACAGTGAGTTTGGATTACTTGAGTCAGTTTGGGGAACGGAATCCGGAGGGGACGGCGTTTCAACTCGAGGAGGAGAGGAAACCAACTGTTCTTGGCCAGTGAGGTGGTACGAAAACCACTGCCTCCCGGAAGGAGCGTAGTTTGTGTAAAAGCCACATTAGAAGATTCACTGGGGGAAATAAGTAAACCTTCTTCTAATGGTTCCTGAGTATCCACCGGAATGAAATTATGTCTAGAAACCATTCTGACTCCAGTGGTTCCGTCCTGGCTAGTGAGTCTGCTCTCACATTCTGGACTCCTGCAAGGTGAGTTACTGACAGGATCCAGTTCTTTTCTGTTGGCCAGGTGAAGATAGTGACCAGGATCCAATTCAGGTTGGGTGACTTGGATCTTCCCCTGTTGACGCAGTGTACCACGTCTGTTCTGTCTGACACTACTCTGATGTGGCTCGACCTCGGAGGAGAGTCTCTCTTCAGGGTCAAGAACACTGCCATGTCTTCGAGAACATTGATATGGGTCTGTTTCATGGCGGGTGACCAAGACCCCTGAAACATCTGATGTTCAGAGTAATCCCCCATCCACTTAGAGGCGCGGCTGTATGGAATGTCTCTTGTGGAGGTGGGAATTGTAGAGGAACCGATTTGGAGAGGTTCTTCGGTTCGGACCATGGGCGTAGTCTCATTTTCAAGACAAAGGGGATCTTTGAGACCTTGTCTCTTAAAGGTACTGTACCTCTCTTTCTCCAAACTCAATTGATGTCTTTGAATTTTTGTTATTGAAGTGAATTGGAGAAGGCCGATGATACTTTCTAAGGTTCTTCTGAACATCTGTTTGTGTTTGAGAAAATTCTTGTTCTTGGAAGCTATTCCTCTTACTTTTTTGGAAGGGAGAGACAACGTGTGCTTCGAAAGGTGCCACTGAATGTCTAACCATTCTAAGTGGCCTGATGGTTGCAGGCGAGACTTTTGGAGGTTGACCCGAAATCACAGGTTGTCGAGAAATCGAAGAACTTCGTTCGTAGCTCTGTTGCCTTCTATGGCCGACCGGGCCCAAATGAGCCAACAGTCCAGACAAGCCATGATCTGTATCTCTTGGTTCCTGAGTTGATCTAACACTGTCTCTCCCAGTTTCGTGAATATCCTGGGATCAATGTTGAGGCTGAAGAGCCTGTCTTGAACGCAAAGGCTTTCCTGCCTAGTCGGAAACCCAGATAAGAAAAAAGTTTCGAGCTATAGGCACATGATAATAGTCGTCGGTAAGATCGACAGAGGTGGTGACGGCCCCATGGGGAAGTAAGGTCCGTACCTGAGAGATAGTCACCATCCGGAACTTGCCACAGAGAATGTAAGAGTTTAGCTTTGACAAGTCCCGGTCCACTCTCAATGCCGACAAGCCTTTCTTTGGAATTGTGAACAGGCGGCCTTGAAACTTCGGTGATTGGTCCCGTTTGATTGCTTTCTTCTTTAGTAACTCTGTGGTGTACTCTTTCAGGATGGGAGTGGATTTCTGGGAGAGGGTCACTGGTGGAGGAGGAGAACCTTGTGGCCATTTCCACTTCAAACCTTTAGAGATTATGCTATGAGCCCACGGACCGAAGGTCCAATGGTCTTGAAAGTGGTAAAGTCTCTCCCCTACCGGTACTACCTCGTTGTGAGGGAGTGAACCTAGGGGGATCCGGATGCTTAGCCGTCGAATCAGAGGAAGACTGTGATGTCGAGTGGCTAACTGACTATTAATGGCAGTGACCCCGGTTCGTTTTGTAGAGGGCAACTCTCTGCTTCTTCTTGAAGAAAGCTTGCTTTTGGTCTTCGACCTTCTTTCTGGCAGTGAGGCCCCGCCTTTCCTGCAATTTTGGGTTGTTCTCGTATCATCTTGTAGAACCTTGTTCACCTCCTCCTGAGGGAAGAGGGTTTTACCTCATCAGGAGGAACTATCAGCCTGCTCGATTCCTGTCTGATAGAGGCCTCAGACAGAACGTATTTCCCACAACTAACCCGATCAGACCACCAAACGTGTAGGTCGAATTGGAAGGGCAGAGATTGGTTCTTCCTGAATATCCGAAACAAAGTCTCAGTGGGATAAATCGAGGCTAGGGTCTCCCCGAGGTGGGGTCCGGCTCTTTAAGAGCCGGTATGGCCGAACCTTCTTTGTCAGTTGAATAGTAAGACCTGTCCATTTATCCATAATAGGCAAGGCAACAATGAGAGCAGCTGTAGATATGGCGTATTCCCCATTGTGTGGGGTGAGCTTGGAATTATCGTACCCCCCAGACCGACAACATCCTGGTCCAGACAGATCGGGCCTGCCCTTTAGGAAATAATACCGTTACCTTCGGTACCTTGTCTAACCTAACCAAGGCATGCTCTTTCAATCGAACGAATCCGTTGAATGGGAATTCTAATCCCTGAGAGAAAATTCTAGGTCCCCCAGAGGGCGGACGTCTATGCCATCCAGAGTTATGGTACCATCTATATATGGAACATGTAAGGCAAATATCTATGCGTTGTTTTTATCGAAGGAGGTTACTTCGATACGCCTGGGGCTGTAGGGGGAGTCATCCGAGTTCCTGAACGGATCCGACTCACCACCATATCTTTGAGCTCCGGCATAGCCCGTTGGCTTTCCCTAGAATGTGTTGCTTTTAGCAATCACGGTTTTATGCAAGGTAACATGAACATCAGGATCCTTTGAGGGTCCTAGGTCGGTGACGCAGGTAATTGCAAAGCTGAAGGCTCAAAACTCATCCCCACCTACCTGCCCGTCCATGGGGTCGACGTCCAACCTTAGAGAGGACACTCCGAGGAGATAGGGACCTCTAGATGGAGCATTCCTTCCAAACCTTGATACCCAAGGGCGGAGAGCCTCTCTTGCAGGCCGGAGAGATTCATCATCATCCTGAAAGAAGTGAGGGGATTAGTGATGAAGGAGAAGACCGTTCTCCTCAATAAGCAATGCATACATTAATCCGGATCAAATTAAATCATCGCCAAAGGATACCAAAAGGAAACATATTAGAACCAACTTACATCATGGGTCCGGAGTAGCGAGGACAGCTCGTAGCAGAGCGTGCATGACTCCGGGAACCATACCATGTAGGCGGACCTTCTGTAAAAGAAAGGGGACATAAGTCTGGATGTTCCTTGAAACTCTGGTTAGTGATCCTATTCACAGGCTGGGATCAGCCGTATAACTAATAAAAATGCCTATATTTATGCATATATTTAATTCTAACTATGTATAAATATGAATAAATATCCATACAACATCGTGTTCAAATAGAAATAAATAATTAATTATGCCTATATTTATGCATATATATTTAATTCTAACTATGTATAAATATGGATAAATATCCATACAACATCGTGTTCAAATAGAAATAAATTTCCACTCAGTACTTGGAACCGAACGCTAGCCCCTTCTAATGAAAAGCCAGGTCGAAACCAACCAACCATGCCATGAGAGGCTAACTACTGTTCCTTGAGACTCTGGTCAGTGAACAGATGAATCAATAGAATACTAATATCCAGTAACCACATAACATGTAACTATAAACCTCATCGGTAAAATAATGTTAACCCCGGTTCTGAACGTCTGAGTCAGGGGTGGCCAACCTATGGCTCATGCGCCAACAGTGGCGCATTTCATGATTACAAGTGTCGCACTATACCTAAAGATAGTAAATTGAATGACTTTTCTTTAAAATTGCTAATTATGTTCATATATTTTCATTAGGACTTTCAAGAATAGCTATTGAATATTACCAACGCAAAT
>NC_090748.1:55235783-55250783 GCF_036898095.1 Palaemon carinicauda | reverse complement strand
GAGCATTCTCCATTAGAAAACGTTCTGGTGGAGGAGAAACTCTATGGCTTTAGCACCAAATCTGGAGAGTTCCCTGAACTGGTCCCGTATGGTCTTCTTCCTGAAATTTGTCGAGACAGCGAATCGAGAGTGTCCCAACCCAGTGGTCTATACACAAACAGGTTTGAATGTCAGCCATGACAGATACCTCCATATTTGCCAGTTCAGGACCTGACATCGTGGATGGTAAATTCTGTAGTCTTTCGGCTGAAAATGAATGCACCGTGTTGGACACATTTAGATCAATGGGGAGAGGGCTCTCAAAAGCGCAATAATAAATGTAAAAATGTCTCTGGCGTGGCAGAGGTAAGAGTAGAAGTTTTGATGACCTACTCGCTTTTAACGAATTTTCTGCAGCAGAGACTTGGGAGTTCAAAAACTCAGTGCCCTTTGTTTGGTTGGAAAGGGTCACATCAAACCTAAGTCTGGGATTCTGAGACAGCGGGAAGCTATCGTCAATGCCACATTGTCAATTAGCAGTCTGTGCAAAAATGAGACTCGACCAAACCTCTCAAATGGCAAATTAGGCTCATAATCCTAATAAAATGAGAGGCCTTCAAACTCGATACTGGGGCCTCAAGTGGGGGTGCATCAGCAGAGCTGGTACTTGCACGCACCAAGTTATTCTCAGGAGAATCAGCAATCGCAATGTTCTGATGATAATTTTTTTATTTAATAGAGCTCTTTATCTTTCCTCCAGCATCCTTCCTTTCTCTTTAGTGATCATAGGAAGAGGAGACGGAGAAGGAGTGGGAGGAGTCTAGGTCACTTATTGTAAGAGTGGTCGTTTCTATGCCTAGATCGAAAGACAGAAGAATAAATGTCTCTCTCTGAACTCATTCTACGAGGCGAGACTAAGTTCTCAGTACTCTGATCTTTTGAAAGTCTATGGCATCTGCCAAGTCATTCTTCTACATCTGACGAAGTGATTCTCGGAAAGGGGAGAATTTTTCGCGCCCTGAATCCGATTCCTGTACCTGTAAAGAATTTTCTATAAAAGAAGTGTTCTGAAGAACGCTTATTCTGGTAGTTATGATCACCAAACCGAGTGCAAGAAAGGGATCTATCCAGATGATTAAAGGATTTGTCTCTAGCATAAGACACAAGGTTCTTATCTGCGTAGTGAGAGGTTCTTTCTCTTTAGTTCCTGTCCGAGAGATTATAAAACTCCGGTGGAACTCTGTATGGTTTACGCCATACTCTAGAATCCGAGGGACGAATAACTATCTTCTTAGCATCAGCATGACGTGAAGGTATACGCTCACGCATCAAGATGGCAGCGTGTTCAATGACATCACGATGCATGGAAGTGACAACTTGCTTGGACCTGTCAGCCTGCCTAGACTGCAAGGCAGTAACCTTACGCACAGCGTAAGTCATCATGTTCAGATTTAAGAATCTGAACATTTGGTCGAACAGCATTTTTGGATTAAATTCTTGGAATGGCAGAAATAGTTATACTCAACTTCCCAGCTTTAGGAAGCTTGGTAGGAGAGTCCTGCTTGGTACATGAAGGTATTGCCAAATTTGGAGGGGGACACAATCAAAGTAGAGAGAGGAAAAAGCTCTTGACTCATCCCAAGTGTTCTTTAGGAGTTTTCTGCCGATAACCCCTAGGCGTACATGGCATGTCTTTCTCGGTATTACCATTTGGAAACTGGTAATCAGGATCTTCCAATAAGAGCGCCTCAGTACGGGGGGAAATGACAGGCTTGACTCCAAGATCCTTAAGCAAGGGGTTGGCAACCTATATATGTGTGTATATATATGTATGTATGTATGTGTACATAGAGAGAGAGAGAGAGAGAGAGAGAGAGAGAGAGAGAGAGAGAGAGAGAGAGAGAGAGAGAGAGAGAGAGAATTGTGCATCATTACTTTTATATTTATGGTTTTTATTATTTAAATTATATCTTTCTATCTATCTATATATCTATCTTCGTTTCCTTTCTTATGACATGTGCCGGTCACCACAACTACAATTTTGCATGCCTTACTCCAGGATCAAGTAATTTCCCTGATCAGATCAGATTGGCTATCAATGGTCCCCTTTATAATTCCTTGAGATTTTAATTAAGCCACCTGAGTATGGTTCCTTTTATGATTCTTTGAGATCTTGATTTAGCTACCAGAGTATGGTCCCTTTTATAATTCCTCGAGATTTTGATCAAGCTACTTGAGTATAGTCCCTTTTATAATTCCTTGAGATTTTGATTAAGCTTCCTAAGTATGGTCCCTTTTATAATTCTTTGAGATCTCGATTAAGCTACCTCAGCATGGTCCTTTTTATAATTCTTTGAGATCTTGATTAAGCTAGAGTATGGTCCCTTTTATAATCCTGAGATCTTGATTAAGCTACCTGAATATGGTCCCTTTTATAATTCCTTGAGATTTTGATTAAGCTTCCTGAGTATGGTCCCTTTTATAATTCTTTGAGATCTTGATTAAGCTACCTTAGTACGGTCCCCGTTGTTTCAGTGAGTTTTTAGCCACCTATTGCAATATTCCTCTTAGTTAATTGTCACCATGGCTTATGGGAAAAATCAAGCTTGATGTTCAATTACTTCAGACATCATAGATAAGTGACTTTGGATTTATTCAGCAAAATGATCGTGGTGTGTGTGTTCTCTGCTGCAAAAAAGTTTTGTGTTGAACATAGTGTTAAACCACACTTAGGAACAAAAGAAGAGCAGGCTTCCAGGATAGTGCTGACAAATCTGAGGTGATTAAGAATGCAGTAACCCACTATGAGTAACAAAGTAATGTGCTCAGAAACTTGAATGCTAGCAAAATCAGTGAAACTGAAACCAGTTAAAACTAGCTTCATGTATTGCTAAGCATGGAAAGACTTTTACGGATGCAGTTTTTAAAAGAAGTTTTCCTAAAGTACTCTAATGTTCTATTTGATATCATATCAAACAAGCAAGTTATCATTTCAAGGATAACAGAAATGTCTGTCTCAGCTAGAACCGCGGAGAGATGTATTTCTGATATGGCTGATAATGAAAAACAGCAGCAATTGGTTGATTTAAGAAATACACTTGTTCAGTGTGCCCTGGAGGAAAGCGTGGATAACAATGACATTCCCTGCTTGGCTGTTTTTGCCAGGTATAGTGACACAGAGGTACAAGAGGACCTGTGATGACTTAAACCTATGTATAACAACACCAAGGGAGCAGACATACTGAAGGCATTAACTGACCATTTTGAAAACAAAGAGGAAAACATAGGGAAGATTTTTGCCATTACAACAGATGGTGCTCCTGTTGAGGTAGGAAAAAATAAGGGCTTTACAAAAACAGTTGAGGATAAAATTGGGCAATCCATTCTGAAATTGCACAGCATAATTCATCAAGAAAATTATTTTCACACATGAAGCACATCCTCAGCCTCCATCAAAGCAGGCTTACAACGTATCACTCTGAAGGTTGTGTGAAACTCAATGTGTCTAAATATTAACCTGGAATTTCAATTTTGGCCTTTGGGAAGCAAGGGCAAGGATCTCATTGATATAGTGAGGTATACAGTAAACTTGAAATATAAGATATTTTTGTCACAAAGAATACTAAATGCAACCAAATTAGTGCATTTTGTATGTATTTTCAGGAAAATACATTATAATTAAAATGGATACAACACAATGAACAATTATCATTCTAATTTTCCTCTATAGTGCTAAAATATAACAACTGGCACGCAAGATAGTAAAAATAATGGTATAAATTATCAAGTGGCACATTGACTTCAAAAGGTTGAAGACCCCTGCCCTACGGGAATGAGATGCTTTTACTGTTCTGATAGGAGACACTTCTAACAGGAACATCTTGTCTGCATAATCAAAAAGCTATAAATACCTACTCAGAGCACTCGTGGAGGGTAAGGGGATCTAGACAAGGCAGCATAGTCAGGAATAAAAGCATCTAGCAGATCTGGCTCATGGAGCGTATCAGCCATGGCCAAGGGATCCGCGATAAGAACAGGTTTAATTTTATAATCCAAACACTGGGAGATAATATGCTCACAGAATTAGGGGCATCCTCTTCCAAGACAGAAACCTCAGAGGGATCCTGACGCGCAGAACTTGGATGGAGGACAACATTTAACGCCAAACTTATCTTTGTTTCTTCTAACCACTTACTGAGGGAGGAGGAGAAGGAGAACCATCCCTCTTGGTTCGCTTCTTCCGACAAGAACGATGTATATCTCACTGTGATGATGACCACCCCCTACAACACTCACATGGAGATTCTACCAAATATCTCTTATCCTCTACACATCGGACATACCAGGTGAGGCTCCACATCTATCCGGCTCATAAAGATTCCACAAGGGCGACCATTACGGCCCGCACAGGAACGCATCGAGGTTGACATAGTCTAAAACCACTCACTCTAAATCACAAATAATTCAGATGCCAGTGACTAATAATGTCCATGACAAAAAGACACAAGTAAAAACAAAATTAAGGATAACATGTGGGTGATGTAATTTCTGATCATAGGAGTGAAGGCAGGTACGTGCGACTGCCAGCACTGGCAAAAGTGTAGTGACTATACGCTTGAGACAAGCGTAGCCTGTCATGTGCACTGGCTGGCGAGCAGCCTAGCATGAAGCAATCTACCAATTCTTTTTTTTTTTTTGTCTGGCTGTAGCAAACAAAACCAAAAGTAACCCCATTAAATGACTTAGAAGTTTGTATCCATGTAGGAATAAACTGCAAATATACTGTACTTAGTCTGGATCCAAAGTTATGTTTATCTAAAAAACTCTACAATTCTTAACTGGTATACATGAAGAATTTCTAGGAGTATGTTAACGGTCACAACTCCGGAGGCCTATTGGTTAGACTTGCCAGTCATACTTATGTGTAAGCATCAGAGAGAGCATGCATTTTGCTCTTGCAGGCACTAGTCACCTGTCAAAGAGAACTCACACTTGCGCTCTTAAGAGGCATTTAAGAGTGATGTACGTAACAATGAAGTGGAGTAAACCCCGCATTCTAAACCCCTTACAGCCTGGACACAGGCCAGGGGTTTAGCAAGGTTAGTTATTTTACGTGCACATTTATGTGTGTGCCCATGCCAGCGTATCTGAAGAAAAATTTGCAAACACTAGCATGTATGCTCCGGTGAGAGTCCTGCGTTCACTGTGAGCAGAAGCACCAAGGTGATTTGCATCTAGTGATGCTTCTAGACAATGAGCATCTGTGAGGTATGTGTGGGTGACACATCTGGATGAGGCACGACTGGTAAAGGCGTGTGTGGGTGAGGCACATCTGGTAAGAGAGCATGTGGGTGAGGCACATGTGGTAGGAGAGCATGTGGGTGAGACACATGTGGTAGGAGAGCATGTGGGTAAGGCACATCTGGTAGGAGCACATATGGATTAGGCTTGTCTGGTTGAGGCACATGTAGATAAGGCACATGGGAGTCTGGTAGAAGCTTGTCTGTGTTCTTCCAGATGATGAAGAGGGGTCCAGCAAAGGTCGACTCCCCCCAACCTTGCTAAAGGGAGAGAGTGCTCACTTGTCAAAACCACTCTCAAGTTGCTAAAAGTGAGTTGATTGCAGACCAGATTTGGTGATTAGCAATCCAAAGCAATCAGCTTCCAAATAGAGGTTGACAACGTTAAATCAATAGCTCTCACACGGAGACCTGTGGCTTGCGTGTGTAAACAAAGAAGGAAACAGAATTCCTTTGGGAAGGAGTCTGTTCCTTCAACTTCAGAGAAATCTAACTTCAAGACAGCAAAGGTGAGAACCCTACATTCCCATTTGGCAAACCTAGTGTTGTGGGAGACATTATCACTAAGCATGTCTCAAAATCAGGGACAATATCCAAAAATGTAATAGCACCATACATGGAACAAAGTCCAAGAGTACCGATGAAAAATACTAGAAAAAGTTAGGAAATCTGTGAGTCTCCAGCCAGTTGAAGAATGTCTAACTCCAATGACGACTGTTATCAAACGGACTACTCAATGAGCAAGCATGGAGAGGGAGGGCCGGGTTTCACAGCTCCCAGCCGGAGAACACCAACCAACTACCGTACCTAGACCATATTTTAGAATTTTAACTGTTGTATTCCAACTTCACTGGTATCATTCTCCTATGTAAAGGATGACGGTTTGTATTTGTGCTGAACAAAGCTATTTCTAATTACCCCTAAACTTTTTGTATAGTATTGTATTGCTCTTCCTAATTGACCAATCAGCTTTTCCAATGAAGGACTTCTAATAAAAATAATGACAATAATAATCATAATAAAAATAACAAAATTAATAAATAATTGAGGCATGATGACTAATTTGGTCAGTTAAAATCATTGAGAGAGTATGTACTGTACGGTATATAAAAAATATTCAAATACTACTGAAATCTACTTTTGGCAACGTTCAATCAACAAAAAAACATAAAAGTTACCTGCAGTGTCATCACTATGAAGAGCAGTATCTAGTGCTTGATTTATAGCTTGAAAGAGATTGATTCTTGCTGTTTCCCCTGCAAGCAAAAATTATCTAAATCATTACTTGTGAATGCTTGAGAAATCATAAATATAGGTAACAAGTAGTGTATCAAAAACAATGTCAAGTAATATGACAAATTTGGAAGTAATATGGCAAATTTGGAAGTAATTTGTATTTTTCCTAACGATACAAACCTGTAGCTATTCATAGGGGATATTATTTTTGGCGAAGCTAAAAGACGCGCCACATGACTTTTAGTGAGGGTTGACCATCCACCCGCTAGTTAGCAGGGGGGGGGAATAGCTTGCTATCTTGCTCACTCACATACCTGGGTTGAGTAACCACTTTGCTTGGAGGTAGGACTTCTATGGCAATAGGTGCTGGCCGGCCAATTTGTATAAATAGCTTCAGGTTTGTATCGTTACAAAAAATGACAAATTCAGAGATAATTTGAATTTTCCCCTAATACAAACCTAGAGTTATTTATGTGGATTATTTTTCAGCGCAGCTGGAAGGTAGCCATTAGACTTTAATTGTGAGGTGGCAACCCTGCCTAACCACTTGAGTGGGTAGGCTGGGGGTGGCTGGGGGGTACCCAGCCGCCTCTGTATATACTCTCACAGCAGTGAGACGTCACTTTTGATTGATTGATTGATTTAAAGTTTTCAGGCATCCTGACATCTAAGGTCATTAATGCCGATATCATTTTAGTTTATGTATAAAAAAATTGAAAAAAAAAAACCAGTATTCAATTAAAATCATAAAAGTTGAATGTCATGAAAGTTAAATATTTTCAGAAGACCTGCTTCTGAAATAAATCTAAAAATGCCACTTGCATAGTAGGATACATCATGTCCAAGAATCTTGGCAAGGATGAACCTGCCACCCTCACCACGAGCCTCAAACAAATATCTATTCCTTAAGTTGTTATAATTGGGGCATTCAGTCAACAAATGCCTCACTGTTAGAGGTACTAAGCAGTCGTCACAATACGGTTGGTGTTGGCCTTTCAGCAGAAACTCGTGTGTCAACCGAGTGTGACCAATACGGAGACGACAAAGAGACGTCTCCCATTTTCGGGGCATCATATTATACCTCCAAGGAGATATGACATTTGTTACCTCTCTCATTTTATTGCCATCTAGGCTATCCCATTGCTGTTGCCATTTATTGCAAACCAATTTCTTGATGTCAGGTAAGAAATCATTACAGGGAATGGGATACCTTCTTGGCAGCAACTCGGATGCAGCATTCTTAGCCAGTGAATCTGCCTTCTCATTCCCAGACACATCTACATGTGCTGGAACCCAACAAAATCGAACTGTTATACCTCTCCGTCCAATAATAAAAAGCCATTCTAAAATCTTTAAAACTAGAGGGTTATTAGAATTAAAAACTTCAATAGCTTGAAGGACACTCCTTGCATCACTAAAAATTGTAAAATTACCCTCCTTCTCCAACGCTATTTTCTCAATAGCGGTTAATATGACATACAGTTCGGCAGTAAATATGGAATCGGTCAGAGGAAGTGCACCTCTAAAATCAAAACCATTACTATGTACTCCAAATCCAATGCCAGCATCAGATTTGGAGCCATCAGTATAGATAAAAGTTGATCCTCTATGTTCTTTAACATGTTCATTGAAAAGAGACCTGGCTTCTAGGTCTGACATATTCTTATCTCCAATAAAATATTTACAAAAAGATATCTCTGGTAATTTCCATGGAGGCGTTGATGATACCTTGAATGGAAGTACCTTACTTCTAATAATAATTGTTCCTACCGAAAGCCATAGGGTTGAGGAGATTTTGGGTGCAACTCAAAGTATGTTGCGTACCTTACAAGGCTTGCAGTCTGGAAGGCTAAAGAATTAGGGAGTCTTTGCAATCTAAACCAATACCGAATAATGGAAGACATTCGGTAAAGGTCCAGAGGCAACTCTCCAGCATCAACGAGGAGACTTAGGATAGGCGAGGTTCTAAATGCTCCTGTGGACAATCTAATACCAGTATGATGTATTGAATCTAATATCTTTAATCGGCTTGGGGTGGCTGAGGAGTATATTTTGCATCCATAACTAATCTTGGAAAAAATCAAAGCCTTGTATAATTTTATAATAGTATTGTGGTCTGCCCCCCATGATGTATGTGATAATACCTTTAAAAGATTCAGAGCCTCAAGACATTTAGCTTTTAATGCTTTTAAGTGAAAAACCCATGTAAGTCTACAATCAAATATCAAACCTAAAAATTTAGCTTCCCCTACCTACACATGGGATACGTTGACCTTTAATGTATATATCCGGGTATGGATGTGCTCCCCGGATACGAAAGAAATGTACAATAGTAGTTTTACTTGTCGAGAACTTGAATCCATTCATATCGGCCCACTGGATAATTTTGTCAATTGAGAGTTGCAGTTTTCTCTCAACCATTGCCATTTTAGCTCCAGCAAATGATATGGAGAGATCATCCACGAATAATGTTGAGAGAACATCCCGGGGAATGGCTGAGGATATCCCATTAATTGCTAGTGCAAAAAGGGTCACACTCACCACACTACCCTGAGGAACTCCTTCTTCCTAGCACTTACTCTCCGATAGAGCTTACCCCACTCTCACTTGAAAAACACTATTTGAAAGAAATGCCTGAATAAATAGCGGAAGCTCTCCTCTCAATCCCAAGTCATGAATTGTTTTAAGTACACCATACCTCCAAGTGGTATTATATGCCTTTTCAAGGTCAAAAAAAGACTGTCACATGGTGCTGTTTGGAAGCAAACGCTTCACAAATAAAGGACTCAAGTCGTATCAACACATCAGTCGTTGAGTGCATTTTTCTGAATCCACATTGAATCGGTGATAAAATATTCTTCTTTTCAAGGTACCAAATCCGTCTTGCATTGACCATCTTCTCCATGATTTTACATAAACAAGATATCAATGCAATAGGCCGGTAGTTTGCTGCTAAAAACTTGTCCTTACCGGGTTTTAAAAAGACTAAAATAATGGCTAGTTAACAAACACTTGGATAACTATGATCATGCCATATTCTATTAATAATGCTTAAAATAAATAACTTTGTATTAAAATGTACATGTTTAATCATTGCATATGGAATTCCATCGGGTCCAGGGGCTGTATTGTTACAATTAGTAAGAGCGGAATCATATCCTCTTTCAGTAAAAGGAGAATTATTTGACTCTTCCCTTCCTGTTACAAAATTTAAAATTTTCTTTTCCTTGTTGCTCCTATACTGGTGACCAGGAGCTCCTTCGCACTTGCTGGATACATTTGTAAAATGTTCAGCCAGGGTATTGCTGACATCATTTGCTTCAGTCACATACTGACCGTTCACATTCAACACTGGTGGTGGGTTCGGGGTAAATCTGCCGGCAATCTTTTTTATTTTCCTCCATACATCAGATGTGGTATTCTACTGTTAAAGGAGGAAACAGAAGACACCCATGACTGGCGACTAGCTTCCTTCATGGCACGGCGGAACTGTGCTCTACATTTCTTGTATATAATCAAATTGCCCTCAGTATGGTGTCTGCCCAGTAGAGTTAAAGACCTTCTAGTGGCTCTGTGCAGGGCAGTTAGTTCTGAAGACCACCAAGGGACTGGTCGTCGTTTGAATAACCCTGTTGTTTTAGGAACTGAATTAACTCCTGCTGTATGAAGGGTTCCATTAAGCAAGTCTATGGCATCATCAATATTTTCAAACTGTTCTGCATTTCCTTCAATTTCACTTAGCTCACAAAATCTATCCCAGTCCGCCTTATCAAGATTCCATCGTGGAGATCTTTGTAAAGGTGGACCATTGTTGATGTTTATAATGATTGGTGCATGATCACTAGTATGCCAATCATCTAATGTCCTCCAATCGAAATCAAGGAGACAGTTAGAGCTTGCAATTGAAAGGTCGATGCATGACAAGGTACCCGTCTGTACATGGAAGTGTGTGGGTTCTCCTGTATTAAGGAATCCGACATCCTCGTTTTCCACAATTGATGATATAATATTGCCCCTGGTGTTTGCTAAAACATCTCCCCACAATGGATGTCTACCATTCAAATCTCCAAGTAAAAAAAAAGGTTGAGGGAGCTGTTGAATCACCTCTACTAAATCTTCATACAATATGTTATCATTTGGAGGCAAGTACAATGAACAGATTGTATATTTTCTCCCTATATCAATCTGTACAACCACTGAGTGCAGAGGTGTACGGACAGATATAGGTATTTGGGGAACATCTTGATGAACGTATATGAGACTTCCGCCATGGCTCCCCACTCCGTGATCATAAGATGTCCTATAACTAATATATTCGCGAGGACTGGGGGTATTAGCATTAAGCTTGCTCCCCTGCAGACTTACGATTATGGGGGAATGCTCGTAAACTAAGAGCTTAAGTTCTTCATATTTGGCTCTTAAACCCTGACAATTCCATTGCAAAATGGAGGAAAAAACTATGGTTTATTTCTTGGAAGAGCTTTTAGATGAAGTCTTCCCATTAGCAGTTTTTGATCTAAAGCTATTTCCTGGTGGTTTTATTAGAGAGGGTCTTGATAAATATGGTTTTTTGTTTGTGCTTTTCTTGTTGTCGTCCTGATCCAATTGTTGAGCGGGATGGTGGACCTCAACTTGAATTTCTGATATATTTAAATTGTCTTCTGGTTGATCAGAAACATCAACAGACAAAACATCATATTTATTTGATGTCATAACTCTAATATTTCTTATGGAAGGGGGTGAGAGAGATGGAGGTCTCTCTCTTTTCCTATTTATAGGTGGTGAGGATCTACCAGGTTTTTGCACCTTCCCTACCAAAGGTGCACCTGGTAACTTTGTTTCGGGTGGAACCTCCATCAAATCAGGCAAGGATATGGCCTGAGAGAGGTTAGTACTATTGCTGGTAATGGGGGATGAAGTTTGTATAGAAGTGGGCAGTGCCGCAGTTTTAATACACAGTGGCAAAGCCTTGGAAGGCAATATGCTTACCTTGTCACGCAAAACTTTACTATCATTAGATGATGTATTTCTTTTCTGGGAGTTACTGGCAGCACTATATGGGTTCGATGTCTCCTGTGGTATATTTTCTCTTGATTTCAGTGCCTTTGCATAGCTGTTTGTTTTTTTCAGTAGTCTTTTGGCATGTCCTACACTTATGTGTTCTACACTGGATTTGTTGAGGGCTGCTTCTTCAAACTTATAAATTTCGCAGCTCCTGTCAGTGGATTTATGGTTTGAATTGCAGTTCAAACAGCTGGGCTCAAGTGTACACTCTCCATGATAAAGTCTGGAACAGATGCTACACATTTTTTCATTTTTACAAACTTTAGAAGGATGTCCAAATTTGAAACACTTGAAACATTGTAAGGGCTTTTGTTTGAAAGGTCGAACTTTTATTCTTTCATTTTCAATATCGATGTGGAAAGGCACATCAGCATCCTGGAAAGTAAGGATAATCATTGACGTCCCAGGAATCTTGTGCACTTTCCACACTGTTAATGGGCACATGGCTAGTATTTCCTCTTCTGTAAACTCATACAGATCTTTATTGAAGACTACTCCCCTTCCATAACTAAAGTTTAGGTGGGGTTTGACATCTAACATATCCTCATCACTGCTTGTCTTAAGGTTAGACAGTATAACTGATTGTGTGTATGATTTTGCATGGATTAGGAAGCTATTTTTCCCAAAGCAAGATATATCACCTGGTGAAATGGTTCCTACCTTTTTCTGAATTAGTTTGCTAATTTTAAAATAATTCCCATTACTCCCTTTAGGCTCGGCAACAAGCCACATTGGTGGCTTTGGCTTTCTTTGGGGGAGCATAGTTGTATCGATATCTTTCTCGAACCAGTCAGCAGGTCTATATACATCCAAACTGTTTGGTATCTTATCACATAGGGCACCCATGACATTTAAGTTATTAATTTTGATATCATTGATGTTAGATATTGCATTGAATGCTTCATGATTATTATAGGTTATCCATGAATGCCATTTTTCATTTTCAAGTTTCATTCTAATTTCTTTTATCACTCCATAGCATCTAAATGCTTTATATATCATATCATAACCAGTATTTATTGGAATTTGGGTAACATGAAGGATTCAAAGTTTCCCTTTGTTACCCGACTTGATTGGTTTTAAAACATTAGTAGAGGGGTCCTTTTTTGTTCCTAGGTCATCAACAGAATTTTCCTTAATTGAATTAGCAGAGGTCGTCAACAGTGCCGGGGGAGAATCAGCGTATCCAGGGGCTGGGGGTTCGTTACTTAAAGAATCCATTAGACGAGAGAGAGAAAAGGGTTAGTTTCATGTACCTGGTCGAGAATGTTAGGCCATCACACGTCAGAAAGGAAATTTGCACTCTCCACTATCGACACAATGAGAGTATACTTCCCAGATGGTCCACTCCATACCCTACCCGAAGGATAGCATCAAAACAGATATAGAGGCACAGGTGTAAGCTGAACCCGCCTGTTAGGACTGAGACCAAAAAACTATGGAATCATCCTCCCCATATCTGTAATGACGGGCTTCCGGCCAAAAGCCGAGAGTCCTACCCCAAGCATTGGATCCCCCTGGATTCTAAAGACCCAACACTTGAGAATAGTTCCGCCAAAAAGGTCCAAACCATCTTCGGGATGGCTGAAATCATCCAATACTCTCACATATAGCTTTGAATGCAAACACCTCCCAACCGTGATACCTCCTCCCACTCATCAAAGCAGGCAGCAATAAAGGATGTATGAACATCCCCACTGGGGCTACAATGGATGTAGAAACATCCAAGCCATAGGAGAAAAAAAAAATAAACAAATATATATGTACATAGATATATACACATATATAATGAGGGAAATTTTTCTCATACAGTTTGGAAAGCAAGACGAAAGAAAGTTTATGAAATTACGATAAGGTCAAAGTAATGTTGAGTAAAAGAAAAAGGTGAAGAAGAGAAATTTAGATTTGAACTGGGGGAGCAATTTCCCCAAGTTCGAGAGCCCTCTTGCCCGTCACCAAGTTTCAGCACGGGAATGAAATGCCATGCTGAAGCTCTATGACTTCATCAAGGCATTCTCTCATTAAGAAGGCCTCACTTTTGATTGCAGGCAAGACTTTTGGGGGACAGGTTATGGCAGGCCAATTCATATAAACAATTTCAGCTTTGTATTAGTTAGGGAAAAATAAGAAATATGGAAATAATTTGTATTTTTCCTAACGTACAAACCTGGAACTATTTATAGGGTATTACTTTCGGTGCAGCTGAAAGACGATCCATGATAATTTCAGTGAGGGATAACTACCCCATCCACTAGTTAGCTGGTGGGGGGTGGGGTAGACTGGCTAGGCTACCCCGCACACTCACACCTCTCGGCTGAGTAACTACTTTGCTTTATGACAGGACTTCTCGGGGGACAGGGTGGCGGGCCAATTTGTATAAATAGCTCCAGCTTTCTATGTTAGGAAAAATACAAATTATTTCGAAATTTGTTATTTGTTCCGACACAGATACAAACCTTCGCTATTTATAGGGTGACTTACTCTTGGTAGGGAGGAAGTCCTCACCAACTGGCCTTGGTCATGACCCGGGGTCCTCTCTATTTTGATCTGTGATCGATAGTAGAAGGGACCCTACCCTCGCTAAAATCAAGAGCCGATATGAGGTAATGCACTGATAGTGGCCTGCAGAAGCTTGTGTGTGAGTGAAACTAACAGTGTGGCTTGTCTTTAACATAGGAACTCGAGTACAGAACCTATTGTTCTTAAAGACTTACCCAATACCCTCCCTCTAAAAGGTATTGGGGACGTAACAAAGTATTCTTCTATACTTACGAGGCACAAGGGAAATGGGTCGTACCTGCAGCGAGGTGAGGTCAGCTATGCTGAGGCTTGCGGAGCTGTTTTCCCTAGAGGGGAGAAGGTGAAAGGCAGAAAGGAGCCAGGCATTCTTACTCATTCACCCCAGATTAATCCGGGTAGCCTCAGCCCTCAACCCTCAGCTACTTGTCCATCAAGGAGCCTGAGGTGTTAAGACCATTTGTTGTGCGACCACCACAGGACCAATGGAAAAGGTCTCCATGTTCTTGTGGGTTACGCCTTTGCAGGTAGTGGGCCGTGAAGGTTGATTAACGCTTCCACATGCCCACTTAAAGTATCTGCACCACAGAGTAGTTTCTTGAACGCCAGGGACGTAGCAATGCCACTGACGTTACGAGCTCTGGGTCTTAGGATGGAGGAAAATCTAGATTAAGAGTAACCTCAATTGCCTTCAGATCCCAGAGGGAAAGCAAATCCTTGAGGTCCTCCTCTTGACCTTCCCCGTGCTGGTCAACAGTGCCGACACAGGGGGCGAGCTGGTATCGTTCTTTTAAGGTAACCCTACAGACTCCTCACTGGGTGAAACCCCCGTTGATAGGTTTCCGGTTACTGAATGAAGACTCTTCATTCGAAATGGGCTGCACCTATGGTAAAGCACACTCGG
>NC_090748.1:55200783-55225783 GCF_036898095.1 Palaemon carinicauda | reverse complement strand
CCTAGGTAACCTAACCTAGGCAACATATACTTTCGACATTCCCCGGTTACCCTCGTGTATTGGTTATCAATTCATTGGAGATAGATATCTCCTGGAATTATTATATAACCGATACTCATCTCCTTTAGAGATTTAAGGGTAATCCCTCTTCTCTCTGAGTGTAGCCTTTGGCTACAACCCTAATGGGTCAGTCTTGAATTTTTAATTCAGGCATGACTAACCTAGGGTTTTTCTGTCTCGTCCCTTAGCTGCAGATGGCAAGTTTTGGGATTCGGTCAGGAACTCAGAGTATTTAGTCTTGTGTCGGCAGCCGGCCAGCAGGGTGAATAGTCATTCCCCTGCCGGCAAGGCTGCCAGCATAGGAGGCTAGCCCTCGCTAGGGTACACCTGAAGTGGTTGTATGATGCCACCATCTTCTCCCTGTGGCCTAGTAGACTTGTCCTATGCTCGCTGACCCTAGGCTGAAGTGTAGTATCTTCTTAGGCCTAGGATGGCGTGGCACTGGAACTCTGTTTCTCCCTTGTTGAGAGGAGGTAGCACTGCTGCCATCCCCTTAAGGATATCGGTCTGGTGTAATTTTGGCGATATTGGCTGAAATTCGCGAAAATTAGTTAGTGTCATATTTCGATAGGTGTGGGTACCCGCTATTGCCATGCGCAAGATGAAATCGATACGAAGCCTTTTAAACGGTTTAAAGGGCAATCTAAAGGACCTACCTGGTAAAGGATTAAAGGGCTGGGTAGGTGTAACCTTAGCATTTTTTTTTGTTCTTCCAAGAAGTATTTATTTCTTTTTATTATAATTTTTTTTCGTTCGCCGTACAATATGTTTTCCCGATAGAGTCAGCATCTTCCTATGATCATGGCGATAACAAAGCCAGTTGTAGCTAGACATATAGTCTGTGATTGTGCCCTCTTGTATTTTCAAACAGTTGCATCACTTTTTCGAATTATTGAACATCAATTGTGATTTATATATACTATCAGAATGCCTTTAAGGAAGTTTAGTAAGCAAAGGGAAGCAAGCTCTCGCAATATCAAGGCTTATAATTAAAACAAAAGAGAAAAACCAAGGCCATGTGGTTAGCACGTGTGAGGATGACCTCGCTAGTCCTTCCTATAGCGAAGCTGCTTCGAGTGAATTCTATTATTCCCTTGCTCAAGATGATGATGATGGAACTGATGATTTTATTTTGAAGTTATCTGATGATGAGGAGGAAGAGAAGGAGGAAGAAGAAAAAGAACATTTTCGAAATGTAACTTCTGTTCATGACGCAACAGATGATGATGGTGTGTTATCGGGAGCCAAATTACGAAATTCTTTATTGAGTGGTTTTGTAACTGGAAAAGAAAAGCTCCAAAGTGAAAGCAGTGATGGGGAAATAGTTTCATTACCCTTGAAAGTTTTGAAAGACGCTTTTAATTCGACATATTGTGGGCAGTGTGAAAGCAACATAACACTCGAAGTTGATAAAAACAGTTTTGATGTTGACTTGAAACTAAATTGTCTGTGTGAAGAACCATCTGTTTTCAAACATACAAAAGTGAAAGATAGTGAAAGTGTGAAAACAGATACTATTGGTGAAACAACAGCTTCTTTTATGTATCAAAATATGATAAATGGGGGAGGCTTTGCAGCCTTGAATAACACTCGAATTGCCTTAGGTGCTAGACCTATGGCAAACAGCCCTTATCAAAGGTATAAAAAATATATTGAGGGGATTGCTTGCCGGAGCTACAACGAATCCATGAAAGAAGTTGATAAAGCAATATTTAATTATTATGAAAGTATTGGTGTCAGACCGGATGAAAATGGCAATTTACATATTGAAGTAATAGCTGATGGTACTTGGATGAAAAGGGGGCATAAATCCCCTATTGGCATTGGAGGTGTTTCAGAGGCTTACACTGGGTTTGTTCTTGATGGGGAAGTTTTTAGTAAGATGTGTAATGCCTGCAGTGCTTTGAATAATAAACTGAAAAAAGAAAAGCTAACAAAAGAACAATATGATGTAGCTTATGAAAAACACAAAAAGTCTGGGAATTACAAAAAGAATTTTAACGAAGCTTCTGGAAATATGGAAGCTGCTGGTGCTCTCGCATTGTGGCAAAGATCACTCAACAGGAAATTCATATATAAAGTATTTGTTGGTGATGGGGATTCTACAGCATATAAACCAATACGCTGTTTGAATGAGGGCACCGGTTGTGGCCTGATTGGTAACGTCTCTGCCTGGTGATCGCCAGTCGGGGGATTCGAGTCCAGCTCAAACTCATTAGTGTCATTAGGGTCTGCAACCTTAACATCCTTGTGAGCTAAGGTTGGGGGGTTTGGGGGAGCCTATAGGTCTATCTGCTGAGTCATCAGCAGCCACTGCCTGGCCCTCCCTGGTCCTAGCTTGAGTGGAGAGGAGCGCTAATCATATAATATATGGTCAGTCTCTAGGGCATTGTCCTGCTTGCTAGGGCAATGTCTTTGTCCCTTGCCTCTGCCATTCATAAGCGACCTTTAAACCTTTAAACCGGTCCTTATGGCACTCCATATGAAGTCCTCAAAGAAGAATGTATCAACCATGTTCAAAAGAGGATTGTCTTTCGTCTCATGGCCTTGCGAAAGAAATACGTTTCGAAATACTGTATGTAACAACAACAAACAAAGTTATGTTTAGGAGTGAACTTGGGGGACTCAATAAATTAAGTGATACCACAGTGATAAAGATTGGAAAATACTTTGGCATAGCAGTAAGAAACGGAGCAAAAGATCCTACTAACCCAATAGCTGCTATGAAAAGAAATATAGTGGCAATCTATTTACATATGCCTAGTAATGATGAAAATTGTGATCATTCTCAGTGTCCTATTGGTAAAAATAGTTGGTGTTTTTATAATCATGATTTGGCGATGAATGTACCTCCGAGGAGTCATAAAAAGATGAAAGTAAAACTGCAACTTACAGAGGAACAAAAGATCATTATGATCATTCTCAGTGCCCTATTGGTAAATATAGTTGGTGTTTTTATAATCATGATTTGGCGATGAATGTACCTCCGAGGAGTCATAAAAAGATGAAAGTAAAACTGCAACTTACAGAGGAACAAAAGATTCCAGTTCGCAAATTATTTGAAGAGCTTTCCTCTGATGATTTACTGCAAAGATGTGCAAAAGGTCGTACTCAAAATCTAAATGAATCTTTCAATAGGAAAATATGGGCAAAGTGTCCTAAGGTCAGACTTCATGGGAAGGATAAGGCAACCTTTGTCTTTCATGCTGCTGCAACGGAACATAACGTCGGCTAAGCAGCAAGTTCATTACGGCCTGTTATGAGAAAAACAACAGGAGAAAGCCTAAAAGGCCTTCTGATGAAAGAGAAGACCAGGAAAAGAATGTCTGCAATGTATTCAAGAACGGCGAAGAAACAAAGATCATCTACAGGAGGATATGAAGGTGGAGCTCATTAGTCCCCTAAAACACTGGCAACAAAGAGTACAGTGGCGCTCTATGATACCCCCCACACACAAAATATGATTATAACTATTTTGTTTAAGTGAAAAGTTTTTTTTTAGAGGGGATAAAATCTCTTATAAAAGAGAGGGGACCAGGTGCCCTATAGGGTTTTCCAAGAGACACTAAATGGTTTTAAAAGCCAAAAAAGGTAAGCAAAACTTTAGAACCGTTTTTCTCAAAACATACATTTTTCTACTTTCAAACTTATGAATGGATTTTTATAATCTAAAAAGCAATTCAATTACAGATTGTGAGAAAACGCATCACCAATACTATTTTTCTTCTTTTCTCTCATTTTTTTCTACGAACATTTAAATAAATAATTTTATGGTATTTTCTTATTGCATTTCTAAAAAAATTTTAAAAATAGCATAAATCGTTAATTAGATTTTTTATCATACCATTTTATTTTGGTAGGAATTGGACTTTCTCCTGGTATCTTTTTTTTTTTTTTAATTGAGTGATAAACAAGAAAGGAGACCTAATTTAAAAAAAAACATGAAAAAAAAACGTTATTTTTAAGAGAAAAATATTTGTAAAAAAAAAAAGTTTTCATTCAATTGACCTGAAATTTTATGTGAATCTTCCTTATAACTAGAGGTAATAATTGTGCAAGTTTCAACACCGCCACTCAAAATTAACCCCCCGCCGATACCCTTAACTGTATTGGCACACCCTAGGCTGGAGAATAGATGATTCTCCTGCTGCCTGGGATGGCGCCAATACTGAAACAGAGTTTCTTTAAGGTGTTTAGGTCTGGCAAATTTGCCAGCTCCTACCACAACTCATATAGGACCCTTTCTCCTCCCCCTCTGTTCTTTTATGAGACCGGTATACTGCAACCTTGCCGGTGCCTGCCAGACTTCCTCCCCACTTCCGTTGTCCAGCTGCCGGCGGCTATGACAGCTGTATGCAGCCATGACAACTACCGGTGGCCAAGTTGGTTGCCGGCGACTATGTGTCTTTCATCTGTCGGCAGCTATGACGGCTGCCAACGGCGATGCATACTGTTGGTAGCCATGCCAATTGCCGGTAGCCATGATGGCTGTGAATGGGAAGTCCCTTCTGTCTCTAAGGTTCTTCAGTTCTCCCTTGAACTGCTAGCCACAAGTTCTATTGCCGGAGTACCGCCGGCCAGACCGGAACAAATAGGTGCTGACTCAGCCGGCAGTATGCCGACTGTACTAGTACTGCCGGAGGCTAGCCTGCTGACATGTGTCAGCGGGACCTTGCCGGCAATAATACTGTGGCTGGTTGGAAGCCTGAATGTTACATTCTCCCCTTCCATTTGAACCTTATTTCTGGAGAATGAATGAATGAATGATTTAAAGTTTTCAGGCATCCTGACATCTAAGGTAATTATTTCTGGAGAAAGGCAGTAAAACTAGACTTTACAGCCTTAATTACTGTATACATACACAGTAATAGGTAGCCTTCACTCCATGCTATCTCTCTCTCTTTTAGTTATCATGCTGGATGTGCCGGCAAGAACTAGCTATGCCGGCAACATGCCGGCTGATCTACAGTATATGTTTATACAGGTAGTCAGTATATTTGCAGTATAGGATATACTGCAGATAGAAAACTACTGTATATATTATACTAGTAGTTTTTTCCAATATATCTTGGGTATTCCTACCCAGGTATTTGCTGAGCCCAATCCTATATTGAAAGAATATAACTTCTTCAATATTCTGATTAGAAATCAGTTTTTTAGATTACCTTACAATATTAAATATTTAAAGAGCTGGAGTGTTACACTCCTAACCCTTGAAGGGTAGAACCCTTTTCTTGAGTCTCCCTGATCAGGAAACTCTATGATTTAATTTTGTAAGGGAGGTCACAGCAAATAGGTTGGGTGGGATACACAAATATGTCTTTTATTTTTCTTAATCCAGTTGGCGTCATGCCAGCTGGAATGTGCCATCACTTGCTTGCCACAAAGGCAGCATGATGGCTGAACTACTTTATATATAATTATACAGTAGCCAGTAATTTGCAACATAGCATATGCTGCAAATAGAAAACTATGGTATGATTATACAGTAATTATTTCTAACATATCTTGGGTACCCTTGGCGAGCTTCTGCTGGTACTGCTCCTATATTGAAAGAATAGTATTTCTTCAATATTCTGATTGAGGAATCAGTCATCCTTACCCCATAGTGTTAGAAATAAAAAGGGACAGTGACTTATACACTTTCCTACCCCTAGGGGTTGGAGTTACCTCGGTAGAGGAATCTCCCTATAGCTAACAGAGGGGAGGTAACAGCAGTTGCTTACATGGGATGCACAAGAATGTGTCTCCTACTATCCCTTTATAGCTTACTGTCCTAAGCTACTTTGTTAAAAAATGACTTTTACATATTGATTATCAGTGAGATAATCAATTATATACTCATTTTGTTCTCCTTCCTTTACAGGAGGAACACTAGATGACTTGTGCTGCAGTCTTCTGCAAGATCAAGAGTAAGGGTTATTACTGTCATAATACTTGTAGGTTTCATGCCCCCTGCAATATTATTTCCGAATCACTACATTATTGGAACCCACAGGTTTGTAATGAATGTCGGACCTTAATGTCTGAAGGTTTCGAGAATCCCAAGTCTACAGAGACTAAGGATACAGCTCGAGACAAATTATACAACTGGGTGAGAGGTTTCCAGAAAATCTCTCCGGGACCTTACCTACCTAATAATAGGATGCGTAAGCTACTATTTCCGAAGGCAAGTAAGGAAATAGTGGTGCCCCAGGCACCAATTACATCTCCCGAGGGCCAGATAGCCTTTGGGAAGGAGAGCAGGAAATGCCCAGGGGAAGAAGGGAAAAATATTGTGTCGGAATTGTTTCCGCCTATGCCGGCTCTAAAGCCATTGACGTCGACATCCTTATCTTCTACCCCTCTATTAGAGGGAGCGGACCAATTATGGGCCCACGTGAATAATCTATTAGAGCTTTCGCAAACAACACGAAAAGCAGGAAGTAAAATGCAAGATAGAGCCTAGTAAAGCTCCACTTGTTGCTTCCCAAGGGTCATACAAACGACCCATGGATCAAGACCTCCCGACATGCTCCAAAACCAATCCCTGGAGGTTTGCGGAGCTGATGCCAATTTTAAATGGCAAACTCTACATCTCGGAGAAGATGGGTGCAGTTCCTTTGGACAAAATCCAATTTTGGCCAAGCTTTGACACTTTTCCTAATTGTTTTGTTCGACTGAAGGATGAATCAAAGTCAAGAAAAGGAACGAAATCGAAGGAAGTCATGATTCTCGACCATGATAAGGCACAGGCTATCCTGTCAAGTAGCCTGGAAAAGGCGGGTTACTCGGTATCGAAGGTATCTACACTGGGTAACAGGCACCCTTCCTTTCTTGCTCCTGCTTCAATTTCATTCCCCTTTATGGGGAAAGCATTTAAATCGGTTGTTAAGGCAGTGGAGACAGGTAGGCCATGCCCTGCACTCGAGGAGTGCAAGCCTCTGTCACCAGCCTTTCCCAGACAGGAGAAGGACTGGAAGGAAGTCCATTTAACTTTTTCAGTAGGAAGATTAGATGCGGATGTCGCCAGTCGACAGTTTAACAAAGTTCTCCCTAATCTATCAGAGTTTCTCTTGTATAATGAACAAGAGACAAAGGAGAGACTTGCAGCCTCCCTATCTCTACAAAACTACTTAAGAGTTTTGTTCATCCCATCAAAGTACCCCAGACATGCTCATGGTCTTAGCCAAAATGCATATGGCTACCTTAGTGAAAGAACTTTACGCCTTTATGAAGGCTAGAAGAGCATGTAGGGCGTTTGTGTTTGCGGCCGCAACACTGAAAGCTGAGACAAGGAAGCTGATATCTTACAACATCTGGGGTAAAGACTTCTTCCCAGATGTGGTAGTTAGGGAAGTGATTAAGAATGCCACCATGGAGAACGTAGGTCTTCTCCAAAAGTGGGGGATCCTTTTAAAGAGAAAGTCTTCCATGGTTGTGGGTCCCCAACCTAAAAGGATGACGGGAAAGTCTGGAAATATACTTCGGGTTGTTCAACAACATCCCATGGCTGCAACGACCGCGATGCCACAGGCAGGTGGTCAAAAATTTAATCCTACTGATCATTTGAAGCATAGAGATGCTTCTGGTAGGAGTGAGGTTCCTTCAGGATCGTTGGGCCTTCGATCCTTGGGTCCAAGGCCTAATCAAGATGGGACTACGATGGGAAGTAGAAATGTCTCCACCATCATTTCCTAAACTCCTCCTACAATCCAAAACCCTTCTGGAGGAGTATACCTAAGAGCTCTAGAGCATATAAGTGGTAAGGAAACAATAGTCCATCGTATTCCAGGGAAGGCTGTTTGGTGTTCATGAGAAAGACTCAAGAAATCTCAGAGTCATTCTGGACTTGTAGCCACACAACAAGTTCAAATAAAACGGCGAGTTCAGAATGTTAATCCTTCTGAACATTTGGACCCTGTGTCAAAAAGGGGTGTTTGTAGTCTTGTCAGACCTGAAAAATGTCCCTTGGCAACTTCCAGCCAATCACCGCATTCCCTCCTATCTAGGATTCAAGTTACAGAAGGTAACGTATATCCAAGGAAAGGTATGTGTCGGACTAAACACAGTCCTAAATGTCTTCATACGATTGTCAGGCTTAGTCATGCAATAACCAAGCTTAGAAATGGTTCAGGCAACAATGTACCTGGACGAGAAGTTGGGGTGGGCAGCACCCGAAGTAGCTGGTCTATGAACATCCAAGGAGATGAACCGGTTCCCGGAACACCGCGGATGCAAGACAAGCCTCAAGAAGTCTCAATTCCCTCCAGCTCAAAGGTTTCAATGGCTGTAAAATCATTGAAGTCTGTAGTCACACCAAGTCTCCCTTTCCATAAGAATATAAAAGGAGATTGTAGGGTCGGTCAAGAGACTCGGGTAATCAGTCAGATTCCCAAGACGTTAACAAGGAGGAGTCCTGAACTCTCTCCAGTTCGCAATAGTGACAGACCAAGTGCTAAGAGCACAGCTGAAAGATGTGTTTAAGAGTCTGGAGAAGATATGCATCAAACGCTTGAAGAGATCTAAAAAGACCAATATAGGTCCTTCTTTTATCGCTTCTCTAATAAAGGTTAAAGTCCGAAAGTCCCAAGACCATGTTGGTCCTGTCATGAGTGGGGAAGCTCTCTCCACGCAGATCAGACTTCCTTCGACTGATCTGGGACACCGAGGCGATAATGAGACGTCGCAATCGACAATGCTAGAAAATGTCTCATACGGTATAGGTGACGTTAACCATCCCTTACCTAATGGAATGGCACCTGTCAGCAGTTCATATACAACCGATCCACAATGTGACAGTGGATGCTCTATTTTGGCTCAAACCGATAGAGTTGCAATGGTACACGGACACAGACCTATTCCCTCCCAGATGGGATCAGGTCCCAGAACTGCAAATCGACCTCTTCATCACGAGCGTCTTCAAGAAACTACCTCGAGATGTAGCCCCATACGAGGACCCTCTAGTGGTATAGAAGGGATGGACTCAGATATCCTGATTCATCCCATCCAATTGCCTGCTGAAGGTCCTCAACATGCTGAAATCCTTCCAAGGGGGAGTAGCTCTATTGGCTCCCAAATAGCCCAAGAGCAATCTGTCCTCTTTAGTGAAGGAACTGAAGCTGAGGCTAGCCCTAGTTCTGAACCCAGGACTATATCAGAGGGTTCAGAAGCTGATTGCCTTCAATTTATCACGGAGAACCCGAACCCTTCATTTCATGATTTCCTTGCCCTAGCGTTTAGGAAAATATTTGGGATCTCAGAAGGCAATATAGAATTCTTAGAAGAATACAAAACTAAGTCAACGAGAAGACAATATGAGTCTTCTTGGAAAAAGTGGGTTGTTTTTGTTAAAGCAAAAAGACCGAAAGAAATTTCGATGAATTTCAGTCTGTCCTTCTTTGTCCACCTTCATAATAAAGGCCTGGCGGCCAACATAATAACTACGTGCAAATCAGCCTTGACTAGACCTCTTCTATATACCTTTCATGTAGATCTATCGAATGAAATCTTTAATAAGATTCCGAAGGCATGTGCAAGGCTTAGGCCTGCACCACCACCAAAGCCCATTTCATGGTCTTTGGATAAGGTCCTACATTATGCCTCATCTATGAACAATGAAGATTGTTCCCTTAAGGATCTAACTCAAAAAGTTATTTTTCTGTTCGCTATAGCCTCAGGGGCTAGAGTTAGTGAAATAGTGGCCCTATCTAGAGACGTTGGCCACATTCAGTTCACAGAACCGGGAGAACTGAACCTCTTTCCTGATCCAACCTTACTCGCTAAGAACGAGCTACCCACTAAGAGGTGGGGTCCCTGGAGAATCTGCTCTGAAGGATGATATCTATGTCCTGTAGTGTCTAGAGGTCTATCTTCGTAGAACTTCAGACTTCAGGGGAGGACAGCTCTTTAAAGGAGAAACCTCTGGATCAAACTTATCTCTAAAACAACTGAGGGCGAAGCTCACTTACAGTGGAACCTCTACACACGAACGTATCTACATCCGAATTTTCCAACATCCGAAGTAAAATTCGAGCAAATTTTTGACTCTACACCCGAATTTTATTTCGACACACGAAGTAAACATTACGCCACTGAGCGTCGAGTGCTCAGTTCTCTATTCTTGTTTGTATCGTGTGGTTGTCCTCTGTTTGGTCTATTATTAACAGTCCTTATTTTCTTCCTTTTCTCACATTTCCCTTTTGATTTTACCTATAATCATGGTGCCTAAGAGGCTAAGTTTCAGTACAGGAAGAAGGCAATTCTTTCATTAGAATTGAAGCAAGAAATTATAGAAAAACATGAGAGCAGTGTGCATGTGAGTGATACTGTATGGCTAAACAATATGGCCGGAATAGGCCTATGATCTCGAGGATCATCAAGCTGAAGGCAGCCATTAAAGCAAATAACCATCGAAGGGATTCACCATTACAGTATTACAAGACATCTTAGCAATACCCTGGAAGAGATAGAACGCCTTTTGTTGATAGGGATAAAGGACAAAGAGATTGTTGGCAACGATCATTTGTGAGAAGGGCCAGTGTGATGAACAGAAAGAAAGAAAAAAGTGAAGCCAAGAAAACCATGATAGCATTAACAAACTCTTTTAAATAAGACTTCTCTCTTTTTCTGTTTCTCTCCAAACATAGCATTAACATGTTCTTTAAATAAAATCTCTCTCTCTCTCTCTCTCTCTCTCTCTCTCTCTCTCTCTCACTCTCTCTCTCTCTCTCGTTCTTCTTCGCTGTTATAGTGTTAGATACGTCTATCATTTTTTTTTCCGAGAAAGAGAGAGAGAGAGATTAAACAAAAATGTGTTTAGAGTACATATGATTTTTAACAGCGTCAACGAGTTGAAAAACAATTAAATGTAACTAAGAAAGTAATAACAGCTAATCTGAATTCCTTTATTAACTAAAACAAATATTGATACAAACACACTCATGTGCGTATGCACAAACACACACACAGGTGCAAAAACGCAGTAAGAGAGACGGTCGGGGAGGAGGTAGAGATGGTGACTGCGATAACATACCGTAACTCGTCACTGAAAGTGATGAAAATAAAAAATCAAAAGAAAAAAAATGTAAAAAATATGAAATATAAAAATAAAAAAATAAATAAATAAGCTAAGTTAGATTAAAATTTCCGTAGTGTAAGTTACGGTATGTTATCGCAGTCACCATCTCTACCTCCTCGCCGATCGTGTCTCCTCGTGCGTGTGTGTGTGTTTGCGCATACGCACACAAGTGTGTTTGTATCAATATTTGTTTTAGTTAATAAAGGAATTGAGATTCGCTGATATTGTTTTTTTAGTTACATTTAACTGTCTTTCAACTCGTTAACGCTGTTAAAAATCATATGTACACAACACATTTTTGTTTAATCTCTCTCTCTCTCTCTCTCTCTCTCTCTCTCTCTCTCTCTCTCTCTCTCTCAGAAAAAATTAAGACGTCTCTAACACTAACAGTGAAGAAGAACGAGAGAGAGAGAGAGAGAGAGAGAGAGAGAGAGAGAGAGAGAGAGAGAGAGAGAGAGAGAGAGTATTTATTTAAAGAACATGTTAACACCATGTCTACCTTCTCGCCGATCGTCCGTCTCCTCCTGGCGTAGCAAATCCTACACCTGCGTTGGCCTGTCTCTAAGGTAAAGTGGCAATAAGACACATTTTTTATTTATTATTTCTTGATAATTATCTTTTTTTACATGCTTCTTTCATATTATGCAGTTATGTTATTGTTGTGTGTAATTATGTGTAGCCATTTATTAAGGATTTATTATGGGTTTTTAGGCTGAGGAACGAATTAAATGAATTACCATGTATTCTTATGGGAAAATTCGTTTCTACATCCGAACATTTTCTACATCCAAAGTTGGTTGTGGAACGAATTAAATTCGTATGTAGAGGTACCACTATACTTTATTCGTAGAGCAGATCCTGACAGTACTCCCGCAGGTCATGATCCGAGAAAAATTGCTTCATCACAGAACTTCTTTCAGTATATGGACTTTGAGCGTCTTCGTTCATTCACCGGATGGAAATCATCCAGTGTTTTACAAACACTATGCGAAACAGGTCCATGAATTAAAGCACTATGTAGTGGCAGAAGGTAGCGTATCAAAACCTGCCAACTAATTACTGTCATAGACAGTTAATTAATTGGGACCTCGAAAGTCCTCGCTCATATTCTGGATGGGAATCATCCAGAGTGTTCTACAAACACTATGCTAAGCAGGTCCATGGACTGAAGCATTATGTGGTGGCGGCGGGTAGAATTTTTAAACCTGCAGTCTAAGTCTGCGATGAACAGCAAATTGACTGGGACTGTCAATTACAGGGAGAAGGGGTCATCACTTTTGGTGTGACCTCCTTTTTATGAGTGTTACCATGGTGACACTATCTCTGTTCAAAATCCCAGGTGTGGACTTATACAGATAGCACTAGTGCCGTGTGTTCGTAGTACTGTACACAATGTTGATAGAATGTAACCGGTACAGAATTTTCGAAGAGAAGTTTTATTATAAAAATATTCTTCAATCTGAGAGTGGCCCTCATCATTTCTTTCCCTTTCAAGAAAGAAATATAATTTCTGTGTACATTACGTGTATAATTCCGTTATCATGCTACATTCATTTTACTGGTTAATTCATTTAGTCATTTATAAGGAATAAATGTCTATCAGAATGTATTGCGTCCTAATTCGCCAGACAATTGCACGTGTAAAATGCCAGAGTTCTTTGACTTACTAAAGTAAGTATTCTTCATATAGTTGTATGCTCGCAAACAATAGATATAAGAGACACTGATATTGATTCGGCTATATATACAAACTATGAGACTGTTTGTATATTCAGTGTACTTACATTTGTTCATACAATATATGCTAACCTTGAGGCCCCTTTTCTACTGTCTAGAATGACTCTTGACTCTTCCCTGTAGGGGGCAGGAAGCACTAACATTGCTTATGATTAGTGATGATGACGGATAACGTTAACGTCATTTGTCTCAATTGGTCCAAATGACCATAGAAATGTTGTCCCAAGGTTAAGGCACTGATGAAAATCCACAGATACATTAATGCTCTGGTACGCTTCCATCAGGACGACATGGCTTGAGCCCAAAAAACGGATTTTGAGCGAAATGATAAATCTATTTTTGGGTGAGATGGCCATGTCGTCCTGATGGACCCACCCTTCTTTTCTAAAAAGAAAAGACCTTCACAGTATCCCCCCTAAAGTACTGTATCTGTAGCACCATGCTCAATGCTACACGGAATGTTCGCCATATTGGATATGGCGCTGTTGTGATACTCAATAGTATGAGAACTAGGGTAACCTTGATACGGCTCCCCTTCTATTCTGCCACTTCCCCCTCAAAGCGTTAATGCTATTAGGGGTGCAGATTTCTATGTGATGTGTCAAGAATACGTCGTCTGATATTATGCGATATCCTTGAGAGAAATTTAAGGATACTCGCACCAAGTGTTAGAATTCTGGATACCTAAAGGTAAAATTCTCTGGGAATATCACTGTAGTACATATATCCCTTAGGAAGCTTCTTATAGGAACTTCCATCAGGATGACATGGCCATCTCACCAAAAAATAGATTTTTCGCTTCGCTCAAAATCCGTTATATATATATACAGTCAGCGCGGGTCGGTCTGTCCGGGCAGCATCCGCCGTGCATTCATTTTGGTCCCCCCCCATATCTACACTAATACACAATATAAATCAATAAAAATTTAATTGAACACTCACCAATATCCCTGCTACTTGTCTATAGGGTAGCCTTTCCTCTTCTTGACCTCCAAAAGTCGTTGAGAAACACTATCGGCGAGGTTTTGTAGTATTTCGGCAGGTATTTCCGCCCACACCTTATGGAGCGCTGCCTCGAGAAGTGTCCCGTTTATCGTCACTTCTTTACGAAGGCGGGCTTTAACTATCGCCCAAAGGTTCTCAATGGGCGAAATATCAGGACTTTGACCTGGCCAATCAGGAATATAGTTCACTTCGCTATTTTCCAGCCACTTTTTCACTTTTTTAGCCGTATGGCAAGGGGCACCGTCCTGCTGAAAAATTTCAGCTCCTGTAGCCGCAAAACAATCCGCTAAATTGTCTTTCAAAATGCTCAAATAGCGGTCAGCATTAACCGTTATGCCTTTAGGCAAAACAACAAGGCTTGGGGCACCACCGTAGGCAAACGAACCCCAGACCATAAGCAATGCTGGGTGCTTAACTGTCTTGGCCGTGAGATTAGGCTTAAGAGGATCTGACCCCTTTCGCCTCCACACTTTTTTCCCGGTCGTCTCACTCACACAAAAGGTCGCTTCGTCACTCCACAAGACACTTCGCCACTGCTCCAAGGTCCAATCCTTGTATGTCTTGGCAAAAGCAACCCTCCTCTTCCTTTGTTTCTCAGTTAAAGCGGGCTTCTTTCTCGCGATCACTTTCTCGTAATCAAGGCGCTTCGACAGGTTTTCCTGAATCGTACGAACACTGACGTCACTCAACAATTTAGGGTTCTGTTCTTTCAGTTGCTTAGCCGTTAATGTTGGATTTTCTTCTAGGCTTCGCTTTAAAATAACTAAAGTACGATCAGGAATCTTCCGGGGGGGGGGGGGGGGGGGGGGGAACCAGCCTGGGAGTGAGAAGGGATCTCGGCGCTACCCCCTGCCTTGAACTTGGCCACCAAGCGCCTCACTGTTCTCTCGTTCACGCCAGTATTCTTCACTATTTCCTTCGTTCGCAGACCTAAATTATGACAGGTTATCACTCTAACGTCATCGTGACTTGTACGGGGTCTAGACATCACTGGGGGGGGGGTTTGATAGACAAAAATGCCACGCGAACTCACAAAAGAACGATTGCAACTCGGCCCTCTCAACCTGACACAACCTCACTCCACGACTACAGGAAACACACTGACTAGCTTCCACCTACGCAGATATGTAGATGCCAACTTGTATAAAAAGATGCCAATTGGTCAATTTGTCCCAGTCGATTTTTTCTCCGATAAACCCCATGCCTCCGATATACGCGGAACGCTGTGTCCGGGCCACTACCCGGACAGACCGATCCGCACTGACTGTATATATATATATACACACACACACACACACATACATATATATATATATACATATATCTATTTATCTATCTATCTATATAAATATCTATTTCTATCTATCTATCTATCTATATATATATATATATATATATATATATATATATATATATATATATATATATATATATATATAGTAGGGTCCCGAATCATGCGAGAATTTGGTCGATCAATGACCTCGTATAAATGGAAAATCGCAGATTTCGAAACACATAACTTACAGAAATAATTCCATAGGGGCCATGGCAACCAGCAACTTGCCTATTCAAACGTGTTTACTACCTATTTCCAATACTTTCTATGTACTATACTGTATTTCTTTATAATATCAAATTGTTCTTGTAAATAAATCAAACATTTAATATACTTTAAAGTTCTAATAACTTGAAAAATGGAAAATTACAACCAGGATGGGTGTAAACACCGTATATTTCCCGTTATAACATGACCCAAAATACAGACAAATTTTAATGTTTGTCATATCTATTGTATAAGAGAACTGGTGAATAGCAATACCATCACTCTATAGACTAGCTTTTGTTGTATCATTGAAAATCCAGAATTATCAAAATAAAGGCGATTTTATATCATGTGTTTCCTAAACACGCCAAAAAGCACAATAGAAAATGACAACCAATGTTTTGTTTACGTTTATCTCTGATCATAATGAAGAAACCGACGCATTTACACATCTGTGTATAGGTTAGTTTTTGCATTGACAGCAATCTTACAAAGTATTGATTATATGTTGATTTTGTTATTACCAATGTTCTACTTAATTTTTCTTAGAACTTCCAAATAAATGAAATCAATGCCATTTATATAATGTTTTTCTTTATGATGCCGCCTGAAACGGAAACCTTCCATTCGTTTACTGTACGATCATAATAAACAAACGAACGCATTAAACACACATGATCAAAGTGATAACTGATGATATTACAAACATTTAGTAAACATGTTATTACAAATATTTTACTTACCGTATCCATATAAATTCCTAAATTCGTAGCAAAGCTGGAAAACTTTTTTTTCCTTATGCGTTTAATCCACAATAGCAAACTGCCACTAATGAAAGAATGATAATTTACGATAATTCTAAACTGTTACGAAAGATAATTGTCCTTTCCATATCCAAAATACTTTTCCTAAATTCAGTTATAAGTAAATTTGTACCCACCTCAATTATGGAACCATATGCAAAAAAGGTAAAAGAAGAAGAAAGTACTAGGCCAATTTTTAAAGTCATCAAACAATCTGGTTACCGCTATTACGTTCGATGTGACAGAGAGAGAGAGAGAGAGAGAGAGAGAGAGAGAGAGAGAGAGAGAGAGAGAGAGAGAGAGAGAGAGAGAGAGAGAGAGATGGTTTTAAATGTACTAAACAATAAATATGGTATTTTTATTATAAAATAAATATGATATTTTAATTATAAAATAAATTTTTGAATATACTTACCCGGTGAATATATAGCTGCAACTCTGTTGCTCGACAGACAAAAAACTGTACAAAAAAACTCGCCAGCGATCGCTATACAGGTTGCGGGTGTGCCCATCAGCGCCAACTGTCGGCCAGATACCAAACTCCATGTAAACAAAGACTCAATTTTCTCCTCATCCCACTGCGTCTCTATTGGGGAGGAAGGGAGGGTCGTTTAATTTATATTCACCGGGTAAGTATATTCAAAAATTTATTTTATAATTGAAATATCATTTTTAAATATTTAACTTAGCCGGTGAATATATAGCTGATTCACACCCAGGGTGGTGGGTAGAGACCAGTTAAATATGTTTACATCTTATGAGCTAAGAGTTTTTATTTCATTTTATAAGTTATCAAAATAACAAAAACAAAATAAATAGGTACCTGGTAAGGAAGTCGACTTAGACGATTACTCTGCCTTATAAGTACGTCTTCCTTACGGAGCCTCGCGATCCTCTTAGGATGCTGACAGACCCCTAGGAGCTGAAGTATCAAGGGCTGCAACCCATACAACAGGACCTCATCAAACCCCTAATCTGGGCGCTCTCAAGAAATGACTTTGACCACCCGCCAAATCAACCAGGATGCGAAAGGCTTCTTAGCCTTCCGGACAACCCATAAAAAACAACATTTCAAGAGACAGATTAAAAGGATATGGAATTAGGGAATTGTAGTGGTTGAGCCCTCACCCACTACTGCACTCGCTGCTACGAATGGTCCCAGTGTGTAGCAGTTCTCGTAAAGAGACTGGACATCTTTCAAGTAAAATGACGCGAACACTGACTTGCTTCTCCAATAGGTTGCGTCCATTATACTTTGCAGAGATATATTTTGCTTAAAGGCCACGGAAGTTGTTACAGCTCTAACTTCGTGCGTCTTCACCTTAAGCAAAGTTCGGTCTTCCTCACTCAGATGTGAATGAGCTTCTCGTATTAACAATCTGATAAAGTCTGACCAAGCATTCTTTGACATAGGCAAGGATGGTTTCTTAACTGAACACCATAAAGCTTCAGATTGGCCTCGTAAAGGTTTAGTACGCTTTAAATAGAACTTAAAAGCTCTAACAGGGCATAAGACTCTTTCAAGTTCATTGCCTACGATCTCCGATAAGCTGGGAATATCGAAAGATTTAGGCCAAGGCCGAGAAGGCAGCTCATTTTTGGCTAGAAAACCAAGTTGCAGCGAACAAGTGGCTTTTTCCGACGAAAATCCGATGTTCTTGCTGAAGGCATGAATCTCACTGACTCTTTTAGCCGAGGCTAAGCATACCAGGAAAAGAGTCTTAAGAGTGAGATCTTTCAGGGAGGCTGATTGTAACGGCTCCAACCTGTCTGACATGAGGAATCATAGTACCACGTCTAAATTCCATCCAGGGGTAGCCAAACGACGCTCCTTGGTGATCTCAAAAGACTTAAGGAGGTCTTGCAGATCTTTATGTTGGAAAGATCTAAGCCTCTATGCCGGAAGACCGATGCCAACATGCTTCTGTAGCCCTTGATAGTGGGAGCTGAAAGGGATCGTCCTTTTCTCAGGTATAAGAGAAAATCAGCTATTTGAGCTACAGAGGTACTGGTCGAGGATACAGAAACTGACTTGCACCAGTCTCGGAAGACTTCCCACTTCGATTGGTAGACTCTAATGGAAGACGCTCTCCTTGCTCTAGCAATCGCACTGGCTGCCTCCTTCAAAAAGCCTCTAGCTCTCGAGAGTCTTTCAATAGTCTGAAGGCAGTCAGACGAAGAGCGTGGAGGCTTTGGAGTACCTTCTTTACGTGTGGCTGACGTAGAAGGTCTACCCTTAGAGGAAGACTTCTGGGAACGTCTACTAACCATCGAAGTATCTCGGTGAACCATTCTCTCGCGGGCCAGAGGGGAGCAACTAACGTCAACCTTGTCCCTTCGTGAGAGGCGAACTTCTGCAGTACCTTGTTGACAATCTTGAACGGTGGGAATGCGTAGAGATCCAGATGTGACCAATCTAGGAGGAAAGCATCTATATGTATTGCTGCTGGGTCCGGGACTGGAGAGCAATAGATTGGAAGCCTCTTGGTCAGCGAGGTTGCAAAGAGATCTATGGATGGTTTACCCCAAGTGCCCCAAAGTCTCTTGCACACATCCTTGTGGAGGGTCCATTCGGTTGGAATTACTTGCCCTTTCCGACTGAGACAATCTGCTATGACGTTCAAGTCGCCTTCGATGAACCTCGTTTACTAGGGAGATGTCTTGACCTTTTGACCAGATGAGCAGGTCCCTTGCGATCTCGTACAACGTCAGTGAGTGGGTACCTCCTTGTTTGGAGATGTACGCCAAGGCCGTGGTGTTGTCCGAGTTTACTTCCACCACTTTGCCTCGAAGGAGATACTCGAAGCTTTTCAAGGCCAGATGAACTGCCAACAGCTCCTTGCAGTTGATATGCATGCTCCTCTGACTCGAGTTCCACAGACCTGAGCATTCCCGACCGTCCAGTGTCGCGCCCCAGCCCAAGTCCGATGCGTCCGAGAAGAGAACGTGGTGGGGAGTCTGAACAGCCAGGGGAAGACCCTCTCTTAGGTTGATATTGTCCTTCCACCAAGGCAGACAAGACTTTATCTTTCCGGAAATCGGGATCGAGACCGCTTCTAGCGTCTTGTCCTTTTTCCAGTGAAAAGCCAGATGGTATTGAAGAGGACGGAGGTGTAGTCTTCCTAGTGATACAAACTGTTCCAGGGATGACAGCGTCCCCACCAGACTCATCCACAGCCTGACTGAGCAGCGTTCCTTCTTCAGCATCTTCTGGATGGATAGCAGAGCTTGATCTATTCTGGGGGCTGATCGTCTTGTTGTTCAGCAACGTCCTCATCAGATAGTTCCTCATCCGAAAACTGATGAGGAAACGGCAACGGAGTGGGCAACGTCTGGCTCGCTGAGTCCGGTCGCACTGGTGCATGCGTGACGGAGCCGGACGCAACGTCATGGAATTGCTGCACAGTCTGTGAACTGTCAACAACCATGGGTGCGCGAGGAAGCACAGCGTCCACTCGAGACTGTCTAGACCGTCTGGGTTGTGCAATCGAACACCATACCGGGTTGCTGAGGTTGACGCACCGCGTCAAAACAAGTCACCTCTGATGGTTGTTGAACGTCCTGAACGTCAACAACCACCTCCGAGCGTCGCTTAACGTCAACGTGCGGCTGGCAACCCACACTGGGTCGCATCGGTGGAGGAACCACCTCAACTGGTAGACGCGAGAAGGTTACCTCAGCGTCAACAGGACGCACAACCGACCGGTTGGAAGGTTGTTGGCCAGAAGGTTCGGCAGCAACCTTCTCCGCATTAAAGTCCTCTATCAAGGACGCAAGCTTGGACTGCATGTCTTGCAGCAAAGCCCATTTAGGGTCTACGGGAGCAGGTGCGGCAACAGACGGGGTTAGCGACTGAGGCGGTACCGCTTTCCATCCCTGAAAGCCTTGTTTATGCATGACATAATTGTACAGCAAAACTTCAAAGGCTCGAAAACAGCTGTGAAGTTGACCTGTAAAAAACTTGGAGCGTCTCCTGGCCAGGCGCCAGGGAGAGTCTACGAGATTTGAGAAGTCTATCTGGGCAGAGGCAGGAACTCCCAAGCCGAGAACTTCTCTCGTGTCATATCAGACTCTCGCTCTATAAGCCAGTTTAAAAGAAGGGAAAGCAAAGGCTGTATCCCCCAAACTCCTCCTGGTGTTAAACCAGTCGCCTAGCAGATGTAAAGCTCTCTAGGAGAGCGAGAGAGCACTAGCTTATAAACAACGGCTTCGAAGTAGCTAGGCCTAGTGTAAGCTCTGACGTTTAGGCGAACGAGGAGCAGCAGTTACAAAAAGATCCGGACAAAGATCCTTAAAAATCAGCATGATTTAATTAAAGTCCATAGAGGGCTAAGCAGCTTTAGGCTCCTCTCCGTCTGACAGAGTCCTCAAGGGAATATCAGTAGGAGGGGGAACAGCAACTTCCTCATCTAAAAGAACCTTGTCCGATAAAAGCTGAGTCTCAAGCAAGGGAGAGACCTACCGTGGTGGCAATGCTTTACAAGCAGAGTCCACACACACTGGTGCATTAGTAGCGGACCAGGACGCAACGTCATGTAACTGCTTGACAGTCTGTGAACTGTCAACAACTGAACTGTCAACAACAACAGGTGCGTGAGGACGCACAGCGTCCACTCGAGACTGCTTTGACTGCCTAGACTGAGCAGTCAAAACAACTCTAGAATGCGGAGGTTGACGCACAGCGTCAAAACAAGTCAACTCCGATTGTTAGCGAACGTCCTGAACGTCAACAGGAGCATCAGCAAGTGGCCTAACGTCCAAATGTGGCTGAAAATCCACACGAGACCGCATCGAGTGTGGTTCTAAACAACCTGACTGACGTGACTTAGCTACGCCAACGTCAACAGGATGCACAAAGGAACGTTAGGTTGGCTGAAAGCCAGGATATCGATGAGATAAACGGCTAGACTCAACGGACTAATCGGCAGAATAGTCTTCCATAAGGGAGGCAAGCATATTCTGCATGTCTTGCCGTACAACCCAATAAGGATCAACGGAAATGGTTGCGGTAAGAGACGAGGGTAACGTCTGTGACCGCAACACTTTGCCAACAAAAAAGACTCTCGGAGTCTGTGTTACGCTTTTGTTAGGCGGCGAGCAGTTTTCCGATGACTGCATAGGGTCAGAGCTGTCCTAATGGCTGCAACCAGGACGCTGGACCTGTCCTGAAAGGACTGACTTTCGCTTAAGGGTCTCGAAACCTTGTTACAGGTTTCTTATGCGAAAAGCCTTCGGATGACGAGGAGAAAAACGTCTCTCTCGCCTTATGGTAGGGGAGATCTTGGTAAGATACACCCGATACCATAGAGGGAAACGTCTGTTCGCTGATCAAGGCCTCTCGAACCCATAAGTCGTACGACATTACTTCTCCCCTGGGCTTGGGAGCTTACAAGAGGTCCCGGACTAGGTGAACGACAGGCACGAACAGACGAACCCTCGGACGCAACACTGTAACACTTTGCGCAATATCACTTTATCACTACGATTTTCTGTTTTGCACTTATTTCACTGAACTCGAAACTTTTACTGATTTCTACCTGAAGCACGCAATTCTACCCTCATCAAAAGGTAGTAAATGCGAAATCAGGCGTATAATGCAAGCACATTAATACCAGCAAAAAAACAGTAAACATCTTTTAAGATAAAAAAAAAAAAAAATTCAGTGGTTGGGGAAGAGAATAAACACTAGTTCATTCAAAACTATGTTTTCAATCTCTCACCGTACATTGCCTGGGGACGAGAATAAAACTAAAAACGTTTTATCCTTTCTCCCCGTACAGAGACTAGGGACGAGAGTAACTCGAGAACAACGTTACCCGCTTGAACGGAACGTTTTCTCTCCTCTCTCTCCCTCCGTCTCTATCTCTCTCTCTCTTTCTCTCTTGATTTCGCACCTAAGAGAAGAGCCCAATTACGTTTCGTCAAAAAAACATGTTATTTGACCAAAGGAAAAAACTGAAAGGTTTTTCAATTAAAAAGTTCCTTTAAAATAGAATTTAAAACATTTAAGCTTTGAAAGAATAATGAACAAAACGTCAGAATCGATTTACTCTTTCTGCAAAGTGAAACCGTGATACACTCTCTCTCTATCGTAACGATAGAGCGCAAACTGCGTAGCATAAATAAACTAAACGTTAGTTCATCTTTGAAAACAGTACGAAGACTATTCAAAGAAATTCTTTCATAAAATATTTCATTTAAAAAGTTTTAAATCCTTAGCTCTTAAGCTATTTACGATTTAAAGGGCTCAACGTTGATTAACTTCGGTTTCCAAGTTAGGACCGCCTACTCTCAGGAAAGGTCGCATATAAACAAAACATTAAAATTTATTTTTTATGTTTATTATAAATGGAAAGTTAATCGAAGAGGAAAATCTATAATTAATTTATAACGTGATAAGATAATTACTAAAAGCCTAAACACACTTCCGTCTAAGGGAAGGGTCGGCCATTTAAAAGTCAAAGAAAGTCCATACTCTCTTTGTCACCAAAAATTAAATCTATCCAAAACGAGTTCAAGATTTAAGATGAAGATAAAACACCTGCACTGCGAAAGCTCAAACCAGAATATAGTACTTCACCAAAGATGATGGGAAAAACTCCAGGTTTCAACAGCGAGTAAAGTACGTCTTGTCGACACGTCGACAGAGAGAAAATTGAGTCTTTGTTTACATGGAGTTTGGTATCTGGCCGACAGTTGGCGCTGATGGGCACACCCGCAACCTGTATAGCGATCGCTGGCGAGTTTTTTTGTACAGTTTTTTGTCTGTCGAGCAACAGAGTTGCAGCTATATATTCACCGGCTAAGTTAAATATTTAAAATTTTAAATATACTTACCTGGTAGTTACATATATATAGCTTAAATCTCGCGTTTCGATGCGTCACGACAGAAAATTCAAATTCGTGGCGATCGTCGCCATGACAGTAGGTGGTCATACATGAGCGCCATCACTCGTAGGTTATCAGAACCATTCCCAACATTTTTCAGAAATTCCATACCTCTGTTTTCAGAGGGGAGGAGGGAGGGTCCTTTTATATATGTAACTACCAGGTAAGTATATTTAAAAATTTGTTTCATAATAAAAATACCATTTTTAAATATGTAACTTCCCTGGTAGTTACATATATATAGCTGATTGACACCATTGATGGTGGGTTGAAAACCTCATCCCATTGGGAATTCGTATAATTATTAATAACTACAATTAGTAGTACTAACAATCTGGCTCTAACCTGATAAGGAAGCTGGCTTCACAATGATACTGCCTCATTTCGCCTGCATTCCTTGAGAGACTCAGCATCCACTCCGTGGGCTGTAAAAGTCTCTTGGGGCTGCCACAAGGTCCTCGACCTCCAGCGTGGCTAGACCACCACCCTTGCAAACCTGGCATAGCCAAGGATACTGATTCTGGCGTTACAACCTGATAAGGAAGCTGGCTTCACAATAATACTGCCTCATTTCGCCTGCATTCCTTGAGAGACTCAGCGCCCACTCCGTGGACTGTAAAAGTCTCTTGGGGCTGCCACAAGGTCCACGACCCTTAGAGTGGCTAGACCACCACCCTTCCAAACCTGGCATAGCCAAGGATACTGACTCTGACCACCTACTCCACATTAAAACTAATTTGATTTGCATCCCAGATAGACGAAGGCTGCGACAACCTGTGAACACATTAAAACTAACTTGACTTGCAGCTTAGACTGACGGAAGGCTGCGACAACCTCACAGACAACCTGTGAACACAAGTACATGAGAAAAAGGGCAAGGGTATACATTAAGTTATTGGGAAGAGGCAGTAGACCCTTCTCCAACTACGAAGCCGGAGGTAACGTATGGACCCAGGGAACAGCAATCCTCAAACTGGGTCTGAACATCTTTGAGATAGCAGTCTGTGAAGATTGATTTCCTTCGTCAGAAAGTACGCTGTAAAATTGACTTCATTTTATTGTGTTTCTAAGCCACAAAAATTGCTACAGCTCTAACCTCGTGTGATTTTACCTTAAGGATAGGGAAAACTTCTGACTCACAATCCTGGAGAGCTTTCCTTATTAAATCCTTAATGAAAAAAGCCAGGGTATTCTTTGATAAAGGCAAAGAAGGCTTTTTAACTGAGCATCAGAGGCTGTCTGTCTCGTCTTTGAAAAGAGAGCCTAGCTGAAGGGAGCAAATTGCATTGTCTCCATTAAAGCCCATCTTCTTGCTGATGGCTTTTAACTCTCCTAATCTTTTGACTGTAGCCAATGAAATTAGGAAAAGAGTTTCTTGGTAAGATACTTCCCAGACGCCTTGTCCAACTGTACAAACCTACTTGAGGTTATAAAGGCCAGGACTATATCCAGGTTCCACGAGGAGGTTGGATTGTCTTTCCTCTTAGTTGTCTCAAAAGATCTAATGAGATCTGAGAGATCATTGTTACCTGACACGCCAATGTGTCAGTTACGAAAGACGGAGGTTAGTATGCTGCGGTAACCCTTGATGAAAGGTACAGCTAGCTTCTCTTTTGTATGCAGATACAACAGAAAAACTCTGCTATATTGGCTATAGAGGTATTGGTAGAGGAAAGTCTATTATTCCTGTACCACACTATAAATATGTCCCACTCGGACTAGTAAACCCTAATAGTTGGTAATGATTTGGGTGTATCTACCAGCCACTCCATCATATCCGCAACCCCATGTCTCATGGGCCAAAAAGGAGCTATCATGGTCATGCGGACATTGGGCGAATCCCTGAATCTTTTCAGGACTCTATCCAGGATCTTGAATGGAGGAAAAGTGTACACGTTTAGATCT
>NC_090748.1:55058283-55195783 GCF_036898095.1 Palaemon carinicauda | reverse complement strand
CCGGTTTACTCGCCTGTGTAAGCGCTAGTTGCGCTAGCGATCGAACAGGTCGCACCGGGGTTCGCTGCTTTGGAGGTCGCATGGTGCGAGCCGCGTGAGGGCGCTCTGGAGTTAGTTGTGCCACCACCGCTGTCTTAAAGACAGGCACGGGGCAGGTAGCAGGAACAGGGCGCGATCGTATCTGCAGTAGATTCGCGCGGTTTCAGAGGCGGCCGTGAGCGCCCGTGCGCTGGCTTGGCAACCTCTGGGGCGACGAGCTGAGTCGTCGCGACGCGTGGTCGCGTTGGTGCTGGAACAGGAACTGCGCGCATCGCGAACCTCTCTCGTATCGCGAGCCTCCCTTGTATCGTGAACCTCCGTAGGTGGGCGCGATGGGTCCAAAGCGACACATGGGCGCGTTGGGGTGCGAGTGACCACTGGAGCTGGAATCGCGCGGGGACGCGTATCGCGTCTATCCCCCGCAGGGCTCGACGAGTCCGTAGGAACCTGTGGGCGCCTGTGCGCCAACTCAGGAACCCCCTGGATCGCGCGCGATGAAACAGGAACAGGGGGCCGGCGAGGTGCCGGAGGGCGCGTGAGCGCTGGAGGCCGCTGGGGCAACGGTGGACGCGTAGGTGCCATATCAGGAACTGGCCGCGAGTGCGCAGGAGAGCACGGTGGCACTATAACAGGAACAGGGCGCGTTTGCGCAGTTGGGCGCTTGCGCGCTACTTCAGGAACTGCTGGAGGGCGACGGGGCGCCGATGGGCGTGGGCGCGCAGGGGAACCCTGGCGAGCAACAGGAACAGTGGCGCGAACGCCTAAGGGTGAGCGCCAAGGCGCTTTGTCAGGAACGTCAGGAACAACAGCAGCAGGGTGCGCAGGCGGAGCCTTACGCTTAGGGGCGAGAGGCGCAGTTTCGCGCTCAAGTCCCAGAGACCCCGAAGGGTCTTGACACCCCGAAGGGTCAGGAGATTGCGCAGTGGCAGTCTCCGGCGCGTAAAGCGCGTCAGCAGCTTTAGATGTCGATGGTTGGGGCGACAGCTCACATTGTCCTGAAGGACGACCATCCTCCGACGGGGAACGCAAACGATCCCTGGAGAGGTCAAGGTTGGTAGCAGGCAGGTCAGGAGAACGGCGAGTCGTCTCCTCCGCAGAGGACTGTGGTGACGACGAGCCGAAGAGGCGCCTCCTAACCCCTTTGAAGGGGGAAGGAAGGCCTCTACAGCGAAGGGGAGGACGACCCTTCCGCCTCCCTGGGAGAAGTCACCACGAAGTCCACACCTCTCCTTCTCTTCAGCGGGGACGAGTCTGTCCTTGACTTGAGTCCCAGATCGGCGAGGGCTGGCTTCATAGCCTGCACCATCGCTCTCATCAGAGGACCAAACCAAGACTGACGGGATACGGACGCAGTGTCCGTAATCCCCGCTGGAGGGAAGGGGATCGCCTGACCCTTCGGAGTGGATGCAACGGGGCCTACCTGCAAAGAAGAAAGGGAAGAATGTTGCTTACACCTCTCCGACGACTCTTCCTGGTCCTGAGAGAGAGACCTTCGCTTGCGCGGTGGCGATCCTGACGGCGATCTGGAAGCACGCGTCCCTGCCGCAGGCACGAGCTGCGGAACCCGGCGAGAACGGGGGTCGCGCTGGCGCTTGCGTGGAGGAGGATTCAAGGAATCGCTCGCGGGAGGCTGTTGGAGCGCGGGCGAGCGGGGATAAACGCGCGCGGCCGAGCGGGCGCATGGGTGCGCTGGCGAGTGGGAGCGTTGGCGCGTAGGTGAAGGAACGCCCGGGCGTATAGGTGAATAAGCGCGTGAGGGAAGCGGAGATTGATATTGCTCAAGAGAACGGTAAGGCGCAGGAGATCGACGGCGTCCTAGAGATCTGTGGCGCGTGGGCGAGCGATGGCGCGTTGGCGAGCGATTGCGCGTTGGCGAGCGATGGCGCGTAGTACGCGCAGGCGACCACCCGCGCAGTGGCGATTTGGCGAGTGTGCGTGTAGGAGACTTATGGCGATCTAGGTCAAGGTGGTGCTGGCGCGTAGGAGAGCGCTTGTGAGCAGGCGATGGATCGCGCAGGCGCTCAGGAGATCGCGGAAGCTCTGGAGAACGCTGGCGCACAGGAGATCGCTGGCGCGCAGGAGGGTGTCGACGCGTAGATTGCTGGGGCGCAGGATCAGGTGGCACGACAACACGCAAGGGCGAACGCTCGCGGACGGGCTCAGGATGTGAAGGTGCGTGGGCGCACAGGCACGCAGGAACTCTTGAAGTGCGCGCTGGAGAGCGTGCGCGCTGTTGCGCAGGCGAAGATGGACGAACAGGAGCGCGTGGGCGAGGAGGAGTCAGATCCTTGCCCGCGTCCAGATCCGAAGATCTAGGGCGTGTGGGCGAGCGTTGGCGCGCATCAGGAACAAGGTGCGCGCTGACGAGCAGGAGATCGTGTGCGCTCAGTAGAGCGATGGCGCAACAGGAACAGGAGGGTGTTGACTGCTAACAGGAGAGCGCTGGTGAGCAGTATCACAAAGTAATTTGTGATACTGAATCGATTGAATGAGATCTGCGTAGCGTAACTTTAACTGTACATTAGTTTATTTGAACTCTGAAAAAAGATCGATGATTCTATAAATAAAGTATACTAATAGGACAAATATATTCTTAAAAAATATTACATATTCCTTTTTTGTGCTTAGGCCATGTCGTGCTGATGGAAGTTCCTTCATTAGTAGCTTCCTAAGTTATATGTGACTACAGTGATACAATATATCCCAGAGAATTTACCGAAGGTATCCAGAATTCTAACTCCTGGAGCGAGTATCCCTTAAATTTCTCCAAGGGATATCGCGTAAGGACGTATCTTGACACATCTCATAGCTATTTACACCCCAAATAGCCTTTCACTTCGAGAGGGAAAGTGGCAAGAAAATAAGAGAGTCGTTCAAGAGGTAAAACTACTCGACTCTCCTAATGTACTGTTATATATAGTTATGCTATCCGCCACCGCACGGCGCCACCAAACCATTCTCCGTAGCTTTGTAAGTTTTACAGATACAGTACCAAAAGGGAGGGATTAACATCCTTTTACTATAGGAGGGTGGGTCCATCAGGACGACATGGCTCTTTCACCCAAAAATAGATTTCTGGGCTTGAACCTGTGCCGGCCAGTGAATAAGCTCCTATCAGCACTTATTCTTAGGTAATTTACTGCCAATTGGTAGCCCTGCTGCTCCGTATCACGTGATCCTCCCCCAAGCTCCCCCTCTCGCTAGGTTGGTGGCTAGGCTTCTCTCCCCCCCTCCCCTAGGGGACCGTTGCCTTCCCTCCTTTAGAGGGGGTAGTCCAGTGTTTATGGACTTTGTCCTCTGGGTGTCCCGGCGGTTTCGCTCTGTCTAGACGGGTTGGCCACCTGTCAACAGAGTAGGATCCCGGTGCACCCTATTTTATATTCACCTATCACACTTTTATTATGTTATACGAAACCCTCCGGGTTCGGCTGGCGGTTCTTATCTACAGTTCCGCCCCCCTATTAATTTATAACAGTTCCTATGATTATATAGGATTATATATGACAGATCACTATCCCGGAGTTCCTATATGTATTGGTTTATGGTTATACTTTTATTTCCCGGCCCGGGGCTTAACCTCGCTCCGGGAAATCAGACACTATGTGTCTTAATTCTTTGTTGCATCCTTTTTATGATCCCGGCTCGACCGGAATGGATAGCTATACTCTAGTCTTAAGTTAGACTTATGTTTAGGCCCGGGTCCTCCGGACCCGCCCCTACTTAAGAGTATTACAGTTAAGCTCTAGTCTTAAGTTAGACTTATGTTTAGGCCCGGGTCCTCCGGACCCGCCCCTACTTAAGGGTATTACAGTTAAGCTCTAGTCTTAAGTTAGACTTATGTTAGTCCCGGGTCCTCTGGACCCGCCCCTACTTAAGAGAATTACAGTTTCTCATATACTATTCTTTTTATAGATGGTGCATTGTCAGACGACGGCCTGTGCGGCTGTTCTTCATCAGCCTTGTGGCCATACCGTATGTAGGTCTCACGCCCTCTGCGGAGTTCAGCTGGAGGACATAGTGGTCTGGCACCCTGATAACTGTATGGTCTGTTTTGACCTCATCACCACCCTCGGATCTGATTCGGTGAGTCCCGTTGGCTATGTTGCCTTTCTAATTATTTTACCTTTTTTGGTATACATACACTATTTAGTAAGATTTCTATGGCCTTGAAGGACCACCGGGAATCTTCCTTTTTTATAATTCCCACTATTATTTCAGGCATCCCCGGAGCAGAAGACTGCGGCTCGGGCCACACTGAAAGCGTGGGTTGGGGGATTTGCCAGAAACGTCAAATCTAAACAGCCTTACGTCCTGTCTGAAGACTACTGTGCCATGATCTACCCTAATGCCAAGTCTTCAGCCGCTGTGGCTAGGCATGTTGCGGCACCCATCATTGCCGACATTGATGCCACCATAGCGGGATTCATCAACCAGGAACAAGATCCGTTGGATGCCCCCGGAGATCTGGAAGACAATGTTGCTTCCATGAACTTGGATGTTGAACCCATGTTATTGGATGATCCGGATGCAGGTAGGGTGGTAAGTGAGGCAGGTGTTACCGGCGCTGAGATTCCTATCCTCAGCCCCGCTCTTTCTTCTTCATCTGATCTCTCTTCTTTTCATGGTTTCTCTGGGGACCGTGATTCGTCTCATCGATCACATCCGGTTCCCCCCAAAGATAAGTCTACGTCTAGAACTTTGCCAAAAGCTCGTAAGCCCCACAAGGCTTCCCATAGTTCCAAGCCAAATACAAACCCGTCATCTAAGGCTTCCGGCTCCTCCTCTAAGTCTCACGACCCGGGAGTACAATCCGCCACTTCTGCTCCTAGCCCGGGCCTTTCCGAATCAGCCATGCTTCGCATCGTGACGGAGATGCAATCTAAGATTGTGTCGGAAATGCAGGCCAAGATGGACACGATGTTCTCTAACATTGGTCAGAGACTTGGGGCATTAGAGCAAGGTGCTCCGGACCGAGTCCAAAGCTCTCTCATCCCGGATGCCTCTAAGCTCCCGCCGTTTACTAAGAATAACCCTTGGCGCATGGCTCTTCATTCCCCATTCTCAGACGGGATGTTGACATTGGAAGGTCTTGGCACTCGTCCTCTGGAGGATTTTGAATTCTTTCCTCCTGGTCTAGCATTTCCATTTCATGGTTATGCCAGGCTTACCGAGGAAGCTCTGGTTCGGCTGGATAAGGTCCCCAAAGAGACGGTCATTTTCCCAAAGGAACAAGCCCAATCTGTTTGGGCTAGGTTCTTGAATGATATTGGTTGTACCAATACCATGTTGACGCCTTATAAGAGTTCCTTCACAATGTTCTTAATGGACAAAAACACCGTGACTCCATGCGTCAATAAGGTAGCAGAGCTTGCTTTCCAATATGCTCTGGAGGAGAAGCCCTTGCCTCCCATCCGAGAGGTGGATCCGATCTCCCTCCTTCTTCCTTCAGGTATTGAGTGTTGGGACAATGTCCATACCACTTTTACTTCTGGCAAGTTAACAGCGGACTGTGCTTCAGTTATGTTTAGTGAACGGCTTCCCCGTCTCCCGGAATCTCTTATTAAACAGGAGTATGATTCCCGCCTACGTGTTGGGCGAACTTTGAACTTGGCCACGTCTACGGAGTCGATAGCCTTAACTTATGATACTGAGAGTATCTTTAAGTCTCTCAATAAGGCTACTTTGCAGTCGTTATATTTCGATCTATATGACTTTGCTATTGCTAAACGTAGGTGCCGCAAACACGTCCTGGCTGAGGCGACTATTAGGCACGAGCCTAATAAACTTATCCGGTCCTCTTGCTGGGGTTCAAATCTTTTCCCTGAGGATCTTGTGGAGGAAGTCTTGGCAGAGGCTACTAGGGTTAATCAGAGCCTTAAAGCCCGTTGGGGTTTGACTCCTAAGCGGAAGTATGATCCCGCAAATTACCAAGCCCGGGGTAGGAAGAAGCTCCGCCCGTATACCTCCACCCAGTTCCGGCAACAGCAGAGTAGTTCGTCTGTTTTCCGTCAGCCTCTTCCTCCATCTCCTGCTGCTCCTGCACAGCCTTCCACCTCTCAGGCTCCTTCATCGAACGACTATGTCACCGTTCTGCTCCCTAAGAGCCAGCTTCCCGGTGCCTCCACCACCTCTCCAGCCTTTAACCAGTCTTATGAGGCTCAAGGCTCTTCCCAGAGTTATAATAGAGGTAGAGGCTACCACCGTGGTTCAAACCAGAACAGAGGTAGAGGTAGATTCTTTCGCAAGGGAAAGAACTTCCGAGGCGGACGTGGAGGCAACTCCTCAAACCAATACTGAGGTGCAGCGGGTAGGGGGGAGGCTTTATGCCTTCCGCAACAAATGGAGGTTCAGTCCCTGGGCTTTCAGTATCATCTCCAAGGAACTGGGGTGGAGTTGGATTCAAGGACCTCCACCTCCCAACAGATTTCATCAACATTCCACTCCGGACCTAGTCGAATTCGTCCAGGACCTGTTACAAAAGAACGCCATACAAGAAACGAAACACCTGAAGTTTCAGGGTCGGCTGTTCAGTGTCCCGAAGAAGGATTCGGACAAGAGAAGAGTGATTCTAGACCTATCCCTTCTCAACTTGTCCATTCAATGCAACAAGTTTCGAATGCTTACCGTCTCGCAGGTGCGGACCTTACTTCCCCGTGGGGCCGTCACCACCTCTATCGATCTTACAGACGCCTATTATCACGTCCCGATAGCGAGACACTTCCGTCCGTATCTAGGCTTCCGCCTAGGGGACAAAAGTTACTCCTTCAAGGTGATGCCTTTCGGGCTCAACATCGCCCCAAGGATCTTCACAAAGTTAGCAGAAGTTGCTGTTCAGGAACTCAGAAATCAAGGGATTCAAGTAGTAGCCTATCTGGACGACTGGCTCATTTGGTCAGACTCCTCCCAAAATTGCCTAAAAGCCACTCACAGAGTCATCCAATACCTTCAATCTCTAGGCTTCCAGATCAACTTCAAGAAGTCCCGTCTTCTTCCGAAATCAAAGTTCCAATGGCTCGGCCTGCAATGGGATCTTATATCTCATACTCTGTGTCTTCCCAAACCCAAGAGGTTAGAGATTGCAAGGAACACCAAACGCTTTCTAAAAGACAAAGTAAGTTCCAGACGACTCCAAGAGAGGATCCTAGGGTCCCTTCAATTTGCTTCAGTGACGGATCTACTTCTGAAGGCAAAATTGAAAGATATCAATCGTGTCTGGCGTTCGAGGGCGAACCGGAAGCTCCGGGACAGGAAAGTCCGCCTTCCTCCCATTCTCCGGGAAAGACTTCTACCTTGGACAAGGGCCAACAATCTGTCAAAGTCAGTTCCCCTTCGATTTCCGCCTCCGAAGTTAATCATTCACACGGACGCATCCCTATCAGGTTGGGGAGGCTATTCTCAGCTCAGGAAAGTTCAAGGGCTTTGGTCTCCCTTATTCCGCCAATTTCACATCAATGTGCTGGAAGCCATGGCAGTTCTTCTATCCCTGAAACGTCTCGCTCCACCCAAGAGACAACACCTTCGTCTGGTTCTCGACAGCGAAGTGGTGGTCCGCTGCCTCAACAGAGGCGGATCAAAATCAGGGCCTCTGAACCATGGTCTAGTAGCCATATTCTCCCTAGCAGCCTCGAACCGTTGGCATCTTTCAGCTGTCCACCTGGCGGGAGTCCGGAACGAAGTGGCAGACGCCTTGTCCCGGACCTCCCCTCTAGAATCGGAATGGTCACTCGATCTAAAGTCATTCCGGTGGATTCTCTCTCGGGTTCCGGGTCTCCAAGTGGACCTCTTCGCCACGGAGTCCAACCACAAATTGAGAGTATATGTGGCTCCCAATCTAGACCCTCAGGCTTACGCCACAGACGCCATGTCACAGAATTGGGGCATCTGGGAAAGGATTTATCTCTTTCCCCCGGTGAATCTTTTACTGAAAGTCCTAGACAAACTGAGATCCTTCAAGGGACGAGTAGCCTTGGTCGCACCCAACTGGCCCAAGAGCAATTGGTACCCTCTCCTGCGAGAGTTGAGACTACATCCTCACCCGATACCCAATCCAGTTCTGTCTCAGGTAGTACAAACACGCGTTGTGTACGCTTTCTCAAACATTCAGAGCGCCCTAACTTTATGGACTTCATGAAGTTTGCGGCCATGCATGGTGCCAATATCGATCCTCAAAACACCCTGTTCCTAGAATCAGATAAACGGGATTCCACCATCCGCCAATATGATTCTGCGGTTAAAAAGTTGGCTAAATTTTTGATAGACTCAGACGTACACTGTATGAACTTGAACCTTACAGTCACTTTCTTTAGAACTTTATTGGAATCAGGTCTGGCAGCCAATACTATCACCACTGTTAAATCTGCCTTGAAAAAGATCTTCCTAGTGGGTTTTAACATAGACTTAACCGACTCTTTGTTAGCTTCAATTCCGAAAGCCTGTGCCAGACTGAAACCGGTTACTCGTCCTACCCCGGTTACCTGGTTCCTTAATGATGTACTCAAATTGGCTTCTGATACCATTAACAATTCTTGTGATTACATTCCCCTTCTCAGGAAAACACTTTTCCTGGCGAGTTTGGCTTCCGGGGCAAGAATTTCTGAACTGGCAGCTTTGTCAAGAGACCCGGGTCATATTGAGTTCCTTCCTTCGGGAGAGGTCCTTCTTTCACCTAACAAATTCTTTTTAGCTAAGAACGAAGACCCTCAGAACAGATGGTCCTCCTGGAATATTGTTCCCCTCATGCAAGATCCGTCTCTGTGCCCTGTTACTACTCTTAGGTCTTATTTATCCCGGACCTCCTCTAACTCCTCGGGGCCTCTATTCATTAGAGAACAAGGCGGTACCATTACCATTAAAGGGATCAGGCAACAAATTTTGTATTTTATTAAACAAGCTAACCCTGACTCTTTTCCTCTTGCACATGATATCAGAGCGGTTGCTACTTCGGTGAACTTTTTTCACCACATGAATTTTACGGACCTTTCCAGGTATACAGGGTGGAAATCACCGTCAGTGTTCAAGAAACACTACCTTAAACATTTGGAAGCCCTTAAATTTCCTACAGTAGCTGCAGGGAATGTAGTTACCCCCAGGTAACTCTCATATTAATTCTTTGTCATTTTATCTCCCCCTTACCTGCCTCATTTATACCCTATTTGTATTCGTTGGTTTTGCACCTGATTACTATTATTATATTTGTAAATTTTTGACTCCTGAGTATCTGTATATATCATCACTCACGGCATTATTATACCTTACCTTTTTTGGTCAATTGTTCTACCAAGTGGATTTATGTTCTTTTTAAGATACCCTTATAGCTGTTTTTGGCACTCATCTCTGATTAAAGCAACTTGTATTTCCCTTATGTTTATGTTTTTCCTTTATTTTGCAAGTTTGGTGACATTTCTCTTGTATATATTCACTGGCCGGCACAGGTTCAAGCCCAGAAAAGGGATTTTGACGTAGGAAAAATCTATTTCTGGGCGAGGGACCTGTGCCGCCCAGTGAACCCTCCCAGCTCCTCTCCCTTGGAGTCCCCAAACTTTGGGTGCTAAGGAGTTGGGTTCTGAGCGGATGCAGAGTTGCTGGTGCCGAGTGAGGTTGAACGGCTCTCCTCTATTGGGGTCTTTGTCGTGGAAGAATCTAAATAGTGCGGGACCTCTGGATTATACGCCCAATTTTATACCGACACCAATAGGTGAGCGAGCTAGTTAACCTAGCACTCCTTTACATTTTTTCTCTGGTATATTTAGCAGTAAATTACCTAAGAATAAGTGCTAATAGGAGCTTATTCCCTGGGCGGCACAGGTCCCTCGCCCAGAAATAGATTTTTCCTACGTCAAAATCCCTTTTTTCGCTTCGCTCAAAATCCGTTTTTTGGGCTTAGGCCATGTCGTGCTGATGGAAGTTTACCAGAGCAATAATGTATCTGTGGATTTAATAGTGCCGTTATCTCGAATTGACTATTTCCTAACCGGTCACCAAGACCAAAGACACTTGATGTTACCGTAATACATCAATCAACTGAGTATACCGTATGCCAGTTCTTCCTGCCCCCTACAGGGAAAAGTCTGTATAGACTCTAGGAAAAAACCCGAGATTGTGAGTTCAAAGAACAACAAGCAAGCAGAAAGTATATTGTGTCGTATATACGTAAAGCGTAGTTTGTACTAGAGTTCTGAATAGAGTACTGTACCTCCCAGGTCTGGATCAGACAGACGAGTTTCTGGGCTCCGACCCGTGCCGCCCAGTGAAATGCTCCTTTAGCACCATTTCTAAGGTATATAACTGCTATATATTACCAGAGAAAAAATTGCATGGGAATGCCAGGTTGAACCCAGCTCGCTCACCTGTATAAGGTGTCGATATAATACTGGGGCGTGATAATTCACAACCAGAGGTCTCGCACCATTTAGATATCTCCTGTCAAAATCCCCGAACAGCGAGGTGCCATTCAACATCCTACTACTACTAGCAATCCCACGCCAGGACGTCACTCCTTTTTATAGCACGCAGCTTATTAGCCGCATTTTGTCTTGTGTGTAAATTTCGCTGGTTTTCTCTGGATTTACCTCAAGATGTCCGACTCCACTGTCACTACATCTAAGGTAAGTACCAGATTTATGAGTTTTGAGATTTTGGAGGGGGCCTTGCCCCTTTTTGTTTATATTATTCAGCTTTATTATTCACGACCTTGCGTGATCTCTATTGGCGCTCGGCTCCCTCCTCTTTCTCTCTCGTTCGTTCTTAACGATTTTCAATAAGTCCTCCATATTGATTGTTTCTCGTTATGAACCTTATGGATAGCCACGGTTCACACACCGTATTAATTTTATATTGTCCTGTTTTATGATAACAGTTATTTCATATTCATGTGCGTATTTTTGGTAGGTTGGCATGCCTGATCGCCTACGGCGTTCTTTTCCACATATTATTTCTTGGCTTATTTACGTTCGCACGCCACGGACTTGCTTATCATTTTAACGTCATTCGTATGCTTGCATTAGTTTGAGGGGCTTTCATGAGTCAGATATTACATTTTAGTTTTAATTTTGTTAGCACTTCACTGACCCTGTGTGCTGTTGGTAGCCCTGCCTACTCCTAGTGCCGTCAGGCTTGGTTTTCCTGTCTCTTGTTCGCGCCCTCGTTTGTTTTACGATTGATTTATAGCTAATTTTATTATTATTATTATCATCCAGCATGCCTTCCTATCTTATTTACCATGTGTTATGTTTTTTATAGTGTTGTTAGTCTTTCTGCGTGATCATATCACTCGTAGGTCTGGCAGGTTGGTATACCTGATATCGTCCCGGAGCCAACCCACTCCTAGCCTCCTCCCGCCGATATCTTATAGCGCTATGTACTCCTCCCGGGGGCATCCGCTTTGCACGTGCGGTTCCCGTTGATCTGTGAGGCATTCTATTATTATACATTAACTTACATTACTTATTCTTTCCACTACTCTACCCGGTCGTAGTCGTTTTCTTTCCGTCGCTCGTTTGGCCAATGATCGGCGGGAAGTTTTCGGCTCGGTCCGTGGTTCCTTGTTATGTTATTTTATTTTATTAAGTTGTATACGGGCTACTCCCTCTTGGTCCCGCACGTCACGGACCCTTTTAAGATCCCTTTCCCCTCTCTGGTGTCACGCACCTCACGGACCTCATAGATATATATATATATATGTTTAAAGACTTTCATTACGGGATCCCCGGAAGTAGCTTTTATTCATTACCATTCGGTCGAGTTATTTAGTTGAGCCCCAGAGCCAACGTTATGCATTATTACTTGGATTCCCGTTATATTTTAGTCACGTTTATCTATTATATACGATCCTAGTTCTCGACCTTGCCTTCCATGATATGATCACGATTACGGTCTGACTTAATTTAATTTATTAATTTAATTTAATAATTTTACAATCAAATAAAGCTGTTATTTGATTTTTTAAACACCGGGGCCCCCGGGGGGTCCACTATTTTGCCTTCATTCAATTATTAAGGCATTTATATATGAATAGTTTTTATCATTTATTTGATATATGACTTATTTAGCCTCCCGGACCCCCGTGGTCCCCTATTTGCCTTCATTCAATATAATTAAGGCATTTATATGAATAGTTTTATCATGGTTTTGGATATATATATATAGAATTACAGCACCCGGGCCCCCGTGCTCTTCATTTGCTTCCATTCAGGATAATTATAGCTATATATATTCAACTTTATCACCATGATATTAACTTTTATAATACTGTATTTAAGCACCGGGGCCTCCGGCCCCTAATTGCTTTCCTTTAAGATACTTATGTATCTTTTATCTTACAGACTGTCCGCTGTGCGATGACGGCATGTGCCGCTGTTCTCCACCAACCCTGCGGCCATGATGTGTGTCGTTCGCACGCTCACTGCTCTCTTCAAGTGGATAACCTAGCTGTTTGGCATCCGGACAACTGTGTAGTCTGCTACAAATTGGCCTCCACTCTAACATCTGACTCGGTGAGTGCATTTACTTTAATACAAACTTGTGGGGAGTTACATTTTATTTTAATGTTCTCTTTTAATCTTTTTAATACTTTAAGGCCACAGTCCTCTGGACTTCCTGCATGCCTTATACGTGCCTACGAAGTCCTTGGGCTTCTTAGTTTTTTCTTTGGCACTTTTATTCCTCACTAATAGTCTGCTCTCTTTCAGAGCACCCGCCTTGAAAAGGACACAGCCCGAGCTACCCTCAAGATCTGGATTGGCGGGTTCACCCGCAACGTGAAGGCCCAACAAGCTTATATCCTTTCTGAGGAATGGTGTTCCCGCCTCTACCCCAATGCTAAAACATCGGCTGCGGTCCCCAAAGAGCTGGCGGACCCGATCATCGAGAGCATTGCATCTCTTCTTCTGGCCCCGGACCAAGGGGAGACGGGCGGCACCCTAACTGAGGACGTCGCTACCCTCGACCTCAATGTGGAATCCATGGCTCTGGATGATCCCGACGCAGGTAGGGACGTAGGTGAGTCAGGTGGTTCCCGGGCTGGGATTCCTCTCCCTAGCCCGGCTTTCTCTTCTACTTCCGACCAATCTTCTTTTCGAGGTTTTCCGGGGACAACCGGGACTGATCTCAGCTCCCGACCTGTTCCCCCCAAAGTGAAGGCTCATCGCAAGCCTTTATATAAAACTCACAAATCTTCCCAAGACCACAACCCTTCGAGATCGTCATCCTCGAAGGCTAAATCCTCCTCCACCAGAGTCTCTCAAGACCCAATTGCTGTGCCCTCAACCTCTCAAGGAGTAGTCTCCGTTCCGGCACCTGTTCCCCACCAGGCGGGATCATTTAACATGGAGGAATTTTCTGAGAAACTGTTTGCTCGTTTTGAGTCGATGCTATCGTCTCATACGAAGCAATCACATGAGAGGATAGCTTCTGTGGAGAGCCTAGTCCAAGGCCTCATGAGTTCGGGGCTACCACCACCACAACAGCAATTCCCCATTCCCGACGCCTCCAAGCTTCCTCCTTTCAATAAGAATAACCCTTGGAGGTTAGCATTGCATGCCCCCTTTTCAGAGGGTATCCTGTCAATCGAGGGTTTCGGTACACGGCCTCTTACGGATTACGAATTCTACCCGCCGGGTCTTGAATTCCCCTTCCCCGGCTACGCTCGCCTCACGGAAGAGGCTCTGATCCGTTTAGATAAGGTCCCAAAGGAAACTGTTATTTTTCCTAAGGAACAGGCACAGTCTGTCTTGGTCCGAGTGTTCCATGAGTGGGACTGCTTGAACACCATGCTTACGGCCCACAAAAGTTCGTATACTATGTTTGTGGCCGACGACCAGACCCCTACACCATGTGCGACCAAGATCTTGGAGTCGGTCTTCCAGGCTATCAAAGATGAGAAGCCTTTACCACAACTCAGGGAGACCGACTTAACCTCCCTCCTCTTTCCGGGAGACAGTGAATGTTGGCGGAATGCCCCAGCTACCTTTTCAGTAGGTAAGTTGAGCCCGGACTGTGCCTTGACACAGTTCAGCGAACGGCTTCCCAAACTCCCGGAGTCTCTTATTAAATTAGAATTTGATTCTAGGTGCAGATTCGGCAGGTCTCTCAATTCGGTCACCCTTTCCGAATTGACCGTTGCCACTTACAACGAGGAGGACCTCCTTAAGGCCCTCACTAAGTCGTTACTGCAAAACTTCATGGCTGACGCCTATGATTTTGCAAGCGCCAAGACCCGTTGTCGACGACACGTCCTGTCTGAAGCCACCATTAGGCACGAACCTAATAGGCTCATCAAAGCTCCAGTCTGGGGCCCGGATCTTTTCCCGGAGGATTTGGTTAACTCGGTCCTTAGCGAGGCAGCTAGGGCCAACCAAAACCTCAAAGTTAGATGGGGCCTCGTTCCAAAGAGGAAATATGAGCCTACTGGTACCCCAATCCGAGGTAGGAAGAGATTGAGGCCTTTCCAATCTTTCCAATTCAGGGTTCAACCGGTCTCAGTTCAACCGGCTCCCCAAGGTCCCCAGCCTTCTACATCAAAGGGCCAACAGCAAGAACAATACGTCCTGGTCCCTCAGTCTCAAATCGCCTCGACTTCCTTCTCCCCCGCCTTTAACCCCATTTATGAGGCTCAGGGCTCCTTCCGTGGCTACCAGCGTCACGGGTGCCTTTCATGCCCGAGGTAGCGGAAGGGGTTACCACCGGGGCAAGTATTCCCGTGGAAGCAGAGGAGGCAAATCATCCTCCACCCAATGAGACAACGCAGGTAGGAGGGAGACTGTACATGTTTCGAGACCGTTGGAAGTTCAGCGGTTGGGCTTCCAGCATTATCTCCAAAGGGCTAGGGTGGAGCTGGATACAGGGACCTCCTCCATTGAACAGCTTTTACCAATTGCCAACAGAAGAACTACGTTCCTTCACGACAGATCTGCTACAAAAGAATGCAATCCAAAGCATACGTCGGTTAAGATTTCAAGGACGCTTGTTCAGCGTGCCAAAGAAAGGCTCAGACAAACGAAGGGTAATCCTGGACCTGTTTCATTTAAATTCCTTCATTCTTTGCGACAAATTCCATATGCTTACCGTCTCGCAGGTGCGGACCTTACTTCCCCGTGGGGCCGTCACCACCTCCATCGATCTTACCGATGCCTACTATCACGTTCCAATAGCAAGGCATTTTCGTCCTTTTCTGGGCTTCAAGCTAGGCAAACAAGCCTATGCATTCAAAGTGATGCCGTTCGGGCTCAACGTAGCACCCAGAATCTTCACCAAACTAGCAGAGACAGTCATTCAAGAGCTTCGAACTCAGGGGATACAGGTAGTGGCCTATCTAGACGATTGGCTAATCTGGTCAGACAATGCCCAGAATTGCCGCGTAGCAACGAACAAAGTCCTCACCTTCCTTCGACAACTGGGATTCCAAGTCAACTTCGAGAAATCCCGCCTGGTCCCGGAGACCAAGTTTCAATGGCTGGGACTACAATGGGACCTATGCTCCCATACGCTGTGCCTCCCCAAAGCCAAAAGGAAGGAGATTGCGAGGAAGACAAGACAATTTCTCAGGGAGAAGTTGACCTCCAGAAGGAACCAAGAGAGGATCCTAGGTTCCTTGCAGTTTGCCTCCGTGACAGACATCGTCCTGAGGTCCAAACTCAAGGACATAAACAGAGTGTGGCGCTCCAGAGCAACCGCAAAACGCCGCGACAGACGTGCTCGCCTTCCCCCAATCCTGAGAAAAAGTCTACAGCCTTGGACGAAGGTCAAGAATCTCCCCAAGTCGGTTCCCTTACAACATCCGGTCCCGGGACTCGTCGTCCACACAGACGCCTCCTTAACCGGTCTTCCAACAAATGCACATCAACGTCCTAGAGGCCATGGCAGTCTTCCTCACTTTAAAATGTCTCAATCCAACCAGGAATCTCCATATCAGACTGGTTCTCGACAGTGCAGTCATAGTTTACTGCCTCAACAGAGGAGGCTCCAGATCAGCCCAAATACAGTGAACCCTCGCTACTTCGCGGTTCGACCATCGCGGATTCACCACTTCGCGGGTTTTTTCCATAACCCATATGTATATACATATCGCGGATTTTCCGGAAATTTCGAAAATACCGCGAAATCTGAAGACCCCAAATACGATATTTCGTTACCTGTAATTCCATTAATACTGTAATTAGTAATATCTGCTCTTACTGATTGTTCATTGCATTACATATGATATATAATTCAGCACAGAAAGAAATAAAACACGAAAAGAGAATGTGATCATACGATAATTCAGTACTGTATACAGTACGTAGTAAAATTAAATCGAACATGAAACGCAAATCAGATGCAGTCATACCATATTAGAATGGTGTAAGGCTGCTGATGGCTACTACTGTACTACAAATGTAATGGATGTGCTTCTTTTCCATGAATCTTTTGTATGTATACGTACGTAGTACTGCATCCAATAATATTCTTTGTTGCAAAAATCACATTTCGAATAAGCGTACGAGAGAGAGGGAGAGAGGGAGAGAGAGAGAGAGAGAGAGAGAGAGAGAGAGAGAGAGAGAGAGAGAGAGAGAGAGAGAGAGAGAGAGAGAGAGACACACATCCTACAAAAGAATAAAATAGCATACGTAAAGCTATTATTATTATTGTTATTATTATTATTGTTGTTGTTGTTAATAAAATTATTATTGTTATTATTATTATCATTATTATTATTATTATTACTGTATTATTATCATACGATAATTTAGTACTGTATACAGTACGTAGTAATATTAAATCGAACATGAAACGCAAATCAGATGCAGTCATACCATATTAGAATGGTGTAAGGCTGCTGATGGCTACTACTGTACTACAAATGTAATGGTTGTGCTTCTTTTCCATGAATATTTTGTATGTATACGTACGTAGTACTGCATCCAATAATATTCTTTGCTGCAAAAATCACATTTCGAATAAGCGTACGAGAGAGAGAGAGAGAGAGAGAGAGAGAGAGAGAGAGAGAGAGAGAGAGAGAGAGAGAGAGAGAGAGAGACACATCCTACTAAAGAATAAAATAGCATACGTAAAGCTATTATTATTGTTATTATTATTTTTGGGCTCAAGCCATGTCGTCCTGATGGAAGTTCCTTAAAGGCAGCTTCCTAGGGTATATTACAACTACGGCGATATTCCCAGAGAATTTACCTTCAGGTACCCAGAATTCTAACTCCTGGAGCGAGTATCCCTAAAAAAGACCTTAGGGATATCGTAAATATCAGTGGACGTATTCTTGACACGCCTCATAGCAATCTATACCCCGAATAGAGTTAACACTTCGTAGGGGTAAAATGGCAAGAAAACGAAAACGATAAGAAAGGGGGGAGCCGTTCATAAGGCATCCCTCCTCCCCGTTTCGAAAGCGTGCCCTGCGCCGCTCACGGCGCCATCTGTATTCCTTTTTGCGTAGCTCTACGACTCGGTGTGTTTTTCCCTGTTTACTACCCAATCTTGGAATTTTCTCGTTTAATAATGCTTTCTCCAACTTCTTCTGCCTCGGATAAGTTGAGTATTATTTCTTTTATGTATAAATGTAGGCTCTTGGTTAAAATTAAAGTAATTAAAAGAGTTATCTTTGATACAAGAGCTGTTGCCTGCTGGAGGCATCATGGATGCTGTCGCTCGCTAGAATAGGATTTATTTGTTAGCAAGAGCGACGTTCCCAGCCCCCTTTGCGCTTAAATATTAGCTACTTAGCTTATTTAGGAATTCTGTTATGATGCGATAGTAGTGTGCCTGGAGAAATTTGCCAAGGCTACCAACACTAGTCTTCGTAGGCTAGTTGTTGGCCTATGTACTTCCTGCATGATAATTAGTCTTCCAAATGTGAATTTATTGCTTTAAGCGTTAGGCAACGTTATACATATAAGTCCTTTTCGAGTACCTTCCAAGATAGTATTGGTGTGAGTTTCGGTGAATTAGGTAATCGATTCTCTTAGTGCCTAGGCTAGGTTGTCTTAGGTCATTATAATATTATCTGTTCCCCGTTTGCTCCCTTCTCTTCGGGGAAGGGGCAAACCCTTTCCCTCTGTTTAAGCCTTAGGCTTAACTCTAGTGGTTTATTTGAATTAATCTTCAAATATATCTATGCTGGAGTAGTACTGTACCTTCCCGTTCCAACTGTATTGGTTCAGAGGGGGACAGTGCAACAGTGTTTAGTCTGAGCCCGGTTTGTCTGGCATGGGGCAGAGTCTCCCTTGCTGATTGACTCGGGCATTAAGGGTTACCCCCTTAGTCCACCTTGGTGGGTTCCAGTAGTGATCCCTTTACTCGGTGACTCATCAGACTGTCCTATTGCCGTTCCGGTCTCGGGATATGTTCCCTTTTCTGGAAAGGCAATTCCTTCCTTGCCGTGGTTCTTGGGAGGCAGCCAGTAGTGCCGGCCTCCCTCTCGGGTCTTTCTCTAACTGAGATGAACTGTTTTAGTTGGGAATGACCCTTAACCAAGGTAAGGTTGGATAGGACCCTCTGTCCTTCCCTTCTCTTTTTCCGTTCCTTGTGTCAGTCGTCTGCATCCTTGCCTAGCCTAGGTTGGGATGAGGAACTGACGTGGTCTCCTGTCGGCCGGCAAAGTGTGCCGACCGGCAGAGACCATTACTTTGAGTGCTGCCCGGTCCTTTCTTGGTCCCTCCATCGCTGCCGTCTGAAGATTCAGTAGGCAGCGGTTAGGAAGCTTGACTTAGTGTCTCCCCTTCCTTTCGGCACTCTTTCGGGTGCCGGGCCCAGAGACTCATAGTCTCTTAACCCGGCACTCATTCTATTGTCTTAGTATGTGTTGTCCTTGCCGTCTGCCGGCCTACAGGCCGGCCGTCGGTGGAGAGGGGTGTTCTCCAGTTCTCTTGCTGTCGGTCGGCGTTGGGTGTATACCTTTGCCGGCCGGTCTCTTGCTCATCTGCCGGCCACTACAAGTGGGGCCGGCAGCCGAGCGCTGCCTAGTGTGGGGGCCAGCCGGCAGGGTTTGTTTACTGCTGCCGGCCGGCCTGCGACACTGCCCAGTCAGCCGGCCACTAAGAATGATGGCCGGCAACGCAGTGCAAACCGGGTGGCTACGGTCCGGCAACCACTGCCGGCCGGTTCAGGCAGGGGATCTGGAGTTCTCCCCAATAAAGGTGATCTGATGTTGTGTACTTGAGATCTACCTTTCGAAAACAAGGGGGGGGGGTGCTGATCGGCAATAGCCGGCTGGCACACCACCCTCAGGTACTGTATCAGTCCTCTCTTGGTGGTATATTCAACCAAGGGAGTTCATGATGTAGTAGGTTACAACACTGTCTTTTCTATCTTACTTGTGTTACTGGTATAAACACCTGGTGTCGCCTTACAAGGATAAAAGATAATTCTTTTATTCCTGGCCAGAATGGTAATATTTTACCTTAGGTGTGAGCTACACCTAATTTCCTTTGGAAATACGTTCTCTGGTTATTCTAGTAAAGACTAACTATGTGACTTGGCTGGTGGGCTTCCACAGGTGTTTGTGTGGGTTTCACAAGTAGGTGTCTTTCCCTTATTCTTGTTGAATACTCATTTGTTACATGTGAATTGAAATTCACTTGATATTCATGGAAATTTTTCTTCTTTTACAGGAGGAGCATCCGAAGTGTGATAGTGTCTTCTGCAATGTCCGCAGTAAGAACTTTTGCGGACATGCCTCGTGTAGGAGGCACGCGGCTTGTGCAGCCTCCAATGATGACCATCGTTACTGGGATCCGCAGGTATGTGCTGTATGTACTAACCTGCTATCAGAGGCTTTTGAATCCCCTAGGTCGGCGGAGTCAAGAGATGCAGCGAGGGAGAGGCTTCGCGTATGGGTAAGGGGTTTTCAGAAAAACACCACTGGACCTTATCTTCCTAACGAGAAGATGAGGGCATACCTTTTTCCCAAGGCTTCCCCTGATGCTGTTGTTCCCCAGCCTCGGCCGGAGATCCCTCTGATCCAGATTCCAGTGGAGGAGGATGTCGCTGACGCCTTGCAGGACATCCAGTTGGACGACAAGATGTCCGACTTGTCCGATCGTGCGGAGCAGGATCTCCTCGCAGAGGGCGAGGAGCAGGATCGAGATCCTATTGCCGTGGAGGAAGAGGTTCCCGTATCATCAGACGTGCCGGTTCAGGTCCCTGAACCTATCCCCTCTACCTCGTCCGCTCTTCCAGCAGAGCTTGGACAGGCTCTCTCTTCCATCGTTGGGATGATCCAACAGATGCAGAGGGAGAATAATCAGAAGGCCGCTACTTTGGAGCTCCAGATGCAGAAGATCACAGCATCACGTGGACCTCCAAAGAAGCTCAACGTTAAGGACCTTCCTCTGTGCTCGGATGCCAACCCGTGGAGATATGCCGAGCACATGCCGATGACGATTGGGAAGATCGTCATGTCGGAGAAACTGGGTTCAGTTCCCCTTGAGGAGGTGGAATTCTGGCCCAGTAGAGGGGCCTACCCGGACTGCTATGTCCGTTTGAAGAAGGAGCCGGCTTCGAAGGAGGAGACGGAACCAAAGGAGGTGATTATCCTGGATCACTCCAAGGCTCAAGCCACTTTGACAGCTGCTTTAAAGGAGAGGGGGTTCTCAAACTCAAAGGTTGCCGCTTTGAGTAAGAAGCACCCCTCCTTTGTATCCTCCCCGGCTAGGGCCTTCCCCTTTATGCAAAAGGGGTTTGCGGCCGTCATCAAGGCGGTTGAAGCTGGCAAGCCGTGCCCGTCTTTGGAGGAATGTAAACCTCTATCGTTGGCATTGCCAATGGATAATAAGGACTGGAAGGAGGTGCACCTTACTTTCTCGGTTGGGAAGTTGGACGCCGACATTGCAGGACAGCAGTTCGGCGAAAACCTTCCCAAGTTGTCGGAATTCCTTCTACGGAGGGAATTGGACACAAAGGAGCGCCTGGCAGCCTCGATGTCTCTCCAGACCAACATGGAGACGATGGCTAGCGACCCCAAGATGCCAGAGATGTTCATGGTTATGGCCAAAATCCATCTGGCTACAGTAACCAAGGACCTCTATTGCTTTGTTAAAGCAAGGAGGGCCTGTAGGGAGTTTGTGTTCGCCTCGGCCACAGTGAGGCACGAACCCAAGAGGCTAATTTCATCCAACATCTGGGGTAAAGATCTCTTTCCCAAGGACGTGGTCAAAGAGATCGTGGACAAGGCAGCCACTGAGAACCGCAATCTTCTCCTGAAGTGGGGCCTGTCCCTTAAGAGGAAGTCTTCTCCGGATGAGGGCCCTCAGCCGAAAGGAAAGGCGAAGAAGTCAAGGTTTTCCTCCCGTCCAGCCAAGTCCTTCAAACAGCAAAGACAACAGCAGCAGCAGCCAGCTTTGCCTCCGGTTCCACAACTGGTAGCCCAGACCCCGACCACCTTCCAATGGGTTCCCCAAGCCATGTCATCAGCTTCCCCGGCATTCAATCCCGTGTTCGAGGGACAGTCGACCACGTTTCGTGCAAGGCCCAGAGGAGCAGCTAGAGGGTCATCAAGACGCCCCTCTAGGGGACGAGGATTCAGAGGTGGTCGCGGCCAGGGAGGCAAGACTGCAGGACAGTCAAAGTGAAGTGTCGCCGGTAGGTGGGAGACTTCAGTATTTCCGGGATCGCTGGACCTTCGATCCCTGGGCCCACAGCCTTCTCAAAAATGGACTGGGTTGGAGTTGGTACAGTACTCCGCCCCAGTGCCCTCAATTTTTCCAACACTCCACCCCCGTTTTGGAGGAGTACACCCAAGATCTGTTGGAGAAAAAGGTGATCAGGAGGGTAAAGTCCATCAAGTTCCAAGGGAGGCTGTTTTGTGTTCCCAAGAAAGACTCGGGGAAACTCAGAGTCATTCTGGACTTGTCACCACTCAACAAGTTCATAGTGAACCACAAGTTCAAGATGTTAACGTTACAACACATAAGGGCCTTACTGCCCTAGAGGGCATATACCGTCTCCATCGACTTGTCAGACGCATATTGGCACGTTCCAATAAGTCGTCGTCTCTCCCCCTACCTAGGATTCAAGCTACAACAAAAACTTTACGCTTTCAGGGCGATGCCCTTCGGACTAAACATAGCCCCAAGGATCTTTACGAAGCTTGCGAGCGCAGCTCTCAAACAGTTACGCCTAAAAGGGTTCCAGGTAGTAGCCTACCTGGACGATTGGTTGGTGTGGGCAGCATCCAGAGCAGAATGCTTACAAGCTTCCCTACAAGTGATTCAGTTCCTGGAATATCTAGGCTTCATGATCAACAGAAAGAAGTCTCGTCTTTCTCCAGCTCAGAGGTTCCAGTGGTTGGGAATTCACTGGGATTTAGTGTCACACCGTCTTTCCATCCCGATGTCAAAGAGGAAGGAAATAGCAGGGTCTGTCAGGAGACTTCTAGGTTCCGAGAGGATATCAAGACGCGAACAAGAGAGGGTTTTGGGCTCTCTTCAGTTTGCATCAGTAACAGACCCAGTGCTAAGAGCACAGCTAAAAGATGCAGCGGGAGTATGGAGAACCTTTGCATCGAAAGAGCGAAGGGACTTGAAGAGACCGGTCCCACTTCGACTACGTTCTCTTCTCAGACCGTGGTCTCAAGCCAGTCGTCTAAAGAGGTCTCTACCTCTTCAGCCACCCCCCCCGTCAGTGACAATCCACACAGACGCCTCAAAGGTAGGGTGGGGGGGTCACTCCCATCGGAAAAAAGTGCAAGGAATCTGGTCCAAGCTATTTGGGACCTTTCGCATAAACTTTCTAGAAGCTATGGCAGTACTTCTTACCCTGAAGAAAGTATCCCCACGTCACTCGATCCACGTAAGGTTGGTACTGGACAGCGAGGTGGTTGTGAAATGTCTGAATCGGCGGGGATCGAGATCCCCACCTCTCAACCAGGTAATGTTAGCCATATTCCGACTGGCGGAGAAGAAGAAGTGGCACCTGTCAGCAGTTCACCTTCAAGGAGTCCGGAATGTGACCGCGGACGCTCTATCCAGGGTGACACCGATAGAGACAGAATGGTCCCTAGACGCAGGATCATTCTCTTTCATCTTGAGACAAGTCCCAGAACTGCAGATAGACCTCTTCGCGACGAAGGACAACAAGAAGCTGCCGAAATATGTGTCCCCATACGTGGACCCCTCGGCAGAAGCAATAGATGCGATGTCCCTCGATTGGAACAGATGGTCCAGGATCTACCTGTTTCCCCCTCACAATCTGATGTTGAGGGTCCTCAACAAACTGAGATCCTTCAAGGGAGTAGCAGCAATAGTGGCCCACAAGTGGCCGAACAGTGTATGGTTCCCTCTGGCTCTGGAACTACGACTGAGGTTTCTACCACTCCCGGACCCAGTTCTGTCCCAGCAAGTCCAGAAGTCGACTGTCTTCGCTTCATTACAGAAAACCCGAACCCTGCAGCTCATGATTTTCTCTCCCTAGCGGTGAAGAAACGGTTCGGAATCTCGAAAGATAGTATCGACTTCCTGGAAGAATACAAGTGTAAGTCTACTAGGAGGCAGTACGAATCTGCATGGAAGAAATGGGTAGCCTTTGTCAAAGATAAGAACCCGCACGAGATCTCTACGGAGTTCTGCCTATCCTTCTTCATTCACCTCCACGGACAGGGGCTGGCGGCGAACACAATTTCTACATGTAAGTCAGCTCTAACAAGACCCATTCTATATGCCTTCCAGGTAGACCTCGCTAACGAGATGTTTAATAAGATCCCAAAGGCCTGTGCTAGGCTTAGACCATCAGCTCCTCCAAAGCCTATTTCATGGTCATTAGACAAAGTCCTTCATTTTGCCTCATTACTAGATAATGAGGAATGTGCGTTGAAGGACCTGACTCAAAAAGTGATCTTCCTTTTTGCCCTTGCTTCTGGGGCCAGAGTTAGTGAGATTGTGGCCCTCTCGAGAGAGGAGGGCCGAGTTCAGTTCCTGGATGGGGGAGAACTGAACCTGTTTCCGGACCCTACGTTTCTCGCTAAGAATGAGTTGCCCACCAACAGGTGGGGTCCCTGGAGAATCTGCCCTCTGAAAGAAGATGCATCTCTATGTCCCGTAGAATGCCTTAAGGTCTATCTTCGTAGAACTTCAGACTTCCAGGGGGGCCAACTATTCAGAGGAGAAACATCGGGCTCGAATTTATCTTTAAATCAACTTAGGGCGAAAATTACATATTTTATTCGCAGAGCGGATCCTGACAGTTCACCCGCAGGTCATGATCCGAGGAAAGTTGCTTCATCATTAAACTTCTTTAACTTTATGGATTTTGAACACCTTCGTTCATACACTGGCTGGAAGTCTTCCAGGGTATTCTTTCGCCACTATGCTAAGCAAGTGGAGCAGCTAAAGAGGTCTGTGGTAGCAGTTGGTTGCGTCGTTAACCCTGCTGTTTAACTCTGCGAGGAACAGCGGAATCATTTGGGACTTGGATTCTTGGGTGAATAGTTAGTTATATATGTTGATATAACTGGTAGTGTAGGCTCTCAGAGCCCACAGTGACTGTTCCAACGTTATGGTGATGGTAACACAAGTACAGACAGGTGTGCCAAGCGTTTGCCAACGCTATTGTCAGCGAAGTAGTAACATGGACGTTAAGTTTGATACCGGGGTATGTGTAAGTGACACATATGTTTTCTTTCAGATAATCATTCATCCATGCACTACAGTACTTGTGAAAATTGTTGGTCATCCACCTAGCATATGTACATATTTATGGTGACCATGTCTATTTATTGTTTCTCAATAAACTTGTTCTCGGGAACCTTGCGTCTCCTTCACCTATATTTTTTATTTCATATTGTTTTTTGAGCATTTAGCCTATGTATATTAATCGGGGATATCTATAATAGCCTATTCCTTAATGCAAAGCCTGGATTATACTGGTTTATACTTTCCTTAGCAATAAGGACTCCACCCCTTTCTGAGGATGGTGGTAGCAGCAAGTTTAATCCTACGCAGATATAACCTTTTGTCTAATTTTACTTCGACCAGGGTGCTGGTCGGGACTTTTTCTTTTGGATACTGTAGTCCCGTAAGACTTCGCTTTACTTCATATAGAGTGAGACCACTATATGGTACTGGCTGGCGAGTGATTCATACATAGGTATATGTACTCTTCGTTCGTTTCTAGAGTCTAGTAGGACTCCTCCCTGTAGGGGGCAGGAAGCACTCTCATGGCTTATGATTAGTGAAAAGATGTATAACGGTAACATCTTAGGTCTGTCAGTCGAGTTGACTAAGAAACATTCTTGAGGAGTACGGCACGTATTGAGAATCCACAGATACAGTAATGCTCTGGTATACTTCCATCAGGACGACATGGCTTGAGCCCAAAAAACGGATTTTGAGCGAAGCGAAAAATCTATTTTTGGGTAAGATAGCCATGTCGTCCTGATGGACCCGCCCTGCTCCTTTTCAAAAATAAATAAGGGTGAAAAGGATAGTAGGACCCCTCCCTACATACAGTATCTGTAGCACCTCGTGTATCGCTACAAGGAATACAGATGGCGCCGTGAGCGGCGCAGGGCACGCTTTCGAAACGGGGAGGAGGGATGCCTTATGAACGGCTCCCCCCTTTCTTATCGTTTTCGTTTTCTTGCCATTTTACCCCTACGAAGTGTTAACTCTATTCGGGGTATAGATTGCTATGAGGCGTGTCAAGAATACGTCCACTGATATTTACGATATCCCTAAGGTCTTTTTTAGGGATACTCGCTCCAGGAGTTAGAATTCTGGGTACCTGAAGGTAAATTCTCTGGGAATATCGCCGTAGTTGTAATATACCCTAGGAAGCTGCCTTTAAGGAACTTCCATCAGGACGACATGGCTATCTTACCCAAAAATAGATTTTTCGCTTCGCTCAAAATCCGTTTATTATTGTTGTTGTTAATAAAATTATTATTGTTATTATTATTATCATTATTATTATTATTATTACTGTATTATTATCATTATTTATTATTATTATTATTATTAATACTGTACGTACAGTATACGCGGGGTATCTTGTACTTTGAGTTGGTAACCTACGCATCATATAAAACGGGTTGTGATTGGTTCAAGCGCTGATAGATGACGAATCAGAAATCAAGTTTTGTTATCTAGCCTGTGATTGGTGTTTTGCCCGCATCTCCAGCTTCCAGCCTCTGTTCGCGGCCACTTTCTCTTACGCCGTATCGCTGAGTAGACGTTCTTAAGTTTGTGAACTTTAATCTGTGCTGTGTGTGACTGTTTTAAGTTGAACTTTTTGTTGAACTTTGTGTAAATCCTACTGTACAATGCCTCCCAAGCGTTCTGCTTCTACTAAGGCTGGTAGTGAGCCTAAACGCCACCGAAGGATGATGACGATTGCTGAGAAGGTGACGCTTCTCGATATGTTGAAAGACGGTAGAAGCTACGCGGTCGCAGCGCGCCATTTTGGAATCAACGAATCCACTGTTCGCTATATCAAGAAAGACGAGGCGAACGTTAGAAAGACGGCTGCAATCACCTTTAGCAGATCAGCGAAGCGAGTCGTTACAACGCGTAATAAAACGATGGTACGCATGGAAGGTGCTTTAGCTGTGTGGATTGCCGACTGCCGGAAGAAGAACATAGCCTTGGATACGAACACCATCCGAACAAAGGCTTTGAGCTTGTATGAGAATTTTGCTGCAAAGGAACCTCAAGACGACGACGGCAACCATGCAGAAGAAGATGATGATGCAGATGAACCTCAACCAGGGACATCCACTGATTCCCAGCCTCAGAAACAACGTTTTTCCGCCAGCAAAGGATGGTTCTCTAAGTTTCAGAAAAGCTTCGCCCTGAAAAGCGTTTCCCTGCATGGCGAGGCTGCTTCGGCTGACACTGCCGCTGCTGAAACTTACGTGAACCAGACGTTCAAGAATATTATCGCCGAAGGTGGATACAAGCCGGAACAAGTGTTTAATATGGATGAGACTGGCTTGTTTTGGAAGAGAATGCCGTCGCGAACTTTCCTGTTCAAAGAGGAAGCCAAAACCTCTGGCTTTAAAGCATTCAAGGATCGAGTTACCCTCGTGATGTGTGGCAATGCTGCTGGATTTTTGCTAAAGCCGGGGTTTATTTATAAGTCGAAAAATCCTCACGCTTTGAAAAATAAGAATAAGAATCTCCTTCCCGTGTACTGGATGCATAATCCAAAAGCATGGATTACAAAGATGCTGACCTCCAACTGGTTCCACCAGTGTTTCATCCCTCAAGTCAATGAATATCTCGTAGAGAAGGGCTTGCCATTCAAGATCCTTCTCCTTATGGATAACGCTGGTGGACATGCAACTGACCTGTCGCGTGAGGGCGTTCAGGTTGAGTTCCTGCCACCCAACACCACGTCATTAATTCATCCGATGGACCAGGGGGTTATCAGGGTGTTCAAGGCCCTCTACACGAAGAATACCTTGGCGGACCTCGTTGCGTGTGTGGATGCTGCCCAAGATGATGAGGATGAAGATTTTAACTTGAAGGCGTACTGGCGGCAGTACACCATAGCCACGTGCCTGAAGAATATCCAGAAGGCACTTCAAGAGATGAAACCTGCAACTGTGAATGCGAGCTGGAAGAAGTTATGGCCCCAGATTGTTTACGACGACGAGGGATTTACACCTGCTGAGATTCAACACTCTGCAATACGGAAATCTGTGCAGTTGGCTTCCATAATTGGAGGTGACGGGTTTGGCGACATGACGACTGAAGACGTCGACGAGTTGTTGGACTGCCATTCCCAGCCGCTAACTGACGCAGACCTAGCAGACCTGACGAAATCGGCAAGCGAGTGAAACCCAGGAAGAGACCCAAGAAAATGTCGAAGAAACGGGCTTAACACTAGAACGGCTTGCCAAGGTCTGCAACCATATAAAGGAGGTGAAAGAAATGTTGCAAGAGTGGGACGAGGATATGGTTCAGTCTATGCAATTCTCCAACAAGGTCGATGACATCATGATTCCCTACAGGATGCTCTTAGATCGAAAAAAGAAGCAGCGGCAACAACTTCCGATCACAATGTTCTTCCAGCCTCGCAAAAAAGAGCCAGTTCCTCCTGCTAGTACGCCTTCGGAAGAAATTGAAGAAGTTGAAGAGGTGTCCCAGGAAAAGACACCTCCGTCTGAAGAGACGTAAAATACTATCATTGGCTGCACAGTAGAAGACATCATCAGCTTCATCATCATCATTTCTACTGTGCAGCAAATTCATCGCCATCATCATTCAAGTTTTTCTTGAACTCCTTTCATGGTGAGTACAGTAACAATCTTTATTTTTTACTTTAATATTCTAACATTTTAATTTCTGGGTCGAACCTGTGGCGCCCGGTGAAAAGTCCTTCTTGTATATCTTTTCTGATAAAAACCTTCCTATTATACCAGAGAAAGATAAAAGCATGGAATGCTGAGGTTACAACCCTCGCGCGAGCGGCCCATCCCTTTGGCGAAGGAATTAACTAAATGGAAGACAACCTGTGAATAGTGGATTTCACGCGCCTTTGCTTTATACACGACACCCAAAAGGTGCTCGCGCGAGGGTTGTAACCTCAGCATTCCATGCTTTTATCTTTCTCTGGTATAATTGGAAGGTTTTTATCAGAAAAGATATACAAGAAGGACTTTTCACCGGGCGCCACAGGTCTCTCCCCAGAAATAGATTTTTCCTTCGTCAAAATCCCTTATTTGTGCCTGTTTTATAGTTTAGTACTGTATGCATTAAGTTAAAGGGAAGGTTTTAAAAGTCTACATGTTTTAACCTATCATATTTTGTTTGTTTAAAATTTACATTTACGTACGTAAAACAATCTCTCTCTCTCTCTCTCTCTCTCTCTCTCTCTCTCTCTCTCTCTCTCTCTCGTAAATTGATTTTTTTTGTTTAAAATTTACATTTACAGTACGTACGTAAAACAATCTCTCTCTCTCTCTCTCTCTCTCTCTCTCTCTCTCTCTCTCTCTCTCTCGTAAATTGTTTTCCTGCTTTGCTACGTACAATATGTACTGTACAGTACTGTATGATTTTATATAGATACGGTAAATTATATTTGTAAGGTAACATATTTTGTAAATGCTTTTACTGTAAATATCATTATTTATCACTTTCATCATGCGCGTTAAATGCCTTCTTTGTTCTGAGCGTGGTTGTTTACTGAGCGTACAGTACTTTATGACGCCGTCGTTTCAGGCGGTGTCATAAAGAAAAACATTTCATTTGGAAGTCCTAAGAAAAATTAAGTAAAACATTGGTAATAACAAAATCAACATACTGTATAATCAATATAATCGATGCAAAAACTAACTATACATATATGTGTACACTAAATGAGTTTGTTTCTTCATTATGATCAGAGATGAACGTAAACAAAACATTGGTTGCCATTTTTTATCGTGCTTTTTAGCGTGTTTAGGAAACGCATGATATAAAATCGCCTTTAATATTTGTGCCTGTTTTAGTTTAGGGTACTGTAGTACATGCATTAAGTGTTCTGTACATTAAAGGATAGTTTGTTAACAGTACTACGTACAAGGGAAGGTTTTAAAAGTCCGAATATACACGTTAAATAAATAGGTAAATATGATGTCACTACTTCGCGGATTTTCACCTATCGCGGCCGGGTCTGGAACCTATCTACCGTGATAAACGAGGGTTCACTGTAAACCACGTCATGTTGCAGATTTTCTCCATGGCGGCAATGCACAAGTGGCACCTGTCAGCAGTCCATCTAGCAGGAGTCCGGAATGTGGTAGCGGACTCCCTTTCCCGGACGACTCCGCTAGAGTCGGAATGGTCACTAGACAATCGATCTTTCCAGTGGATACTATCTCAAGTCCCGGGTCTCCAGGTGGATCTGTTTGCGACGGAATCCAATCGCAAACTGGATTGTTACGTAGCCCCCAACCTGAACCCTCAGGCTTATGCCACGGACTCCATGATTCTAGATTGGAATACCTGGAAGACGATTTATCTGTTTCCTCCGGTGAATCTCCTGCTGAAAGTTCTGCACAAACTCAGATCCTTCAAAGGTCGAGTGGCTCGCGTAGCCCCCAACTGGCCCAAGAGCAATTGGTTCCCCTTGTTGCTAGAGCTAGGTCTCAGCCCCCGGCGGATTCCCAATCCGGTGCTCACACAGACAGTACAAACTCGCAATGTGTTCGCTTCCTCAAAGATTCTGAATGCCCTAACTTTATGGACTTCATGAAGTTCGCAGCCCAACGAGGTGCAAACATCGATCCTTAGAATACTATTTCCCTGGAATCTGACAAAAGGGAATCTACTCTCCGTCAATATGACTCAGCTGTCAAGAAATTAGCTAAGTTCTTGAAAGATTCCCAAGTTGAGAAAATGACAATGAACCTAACTGTGACATTCTTCCGGACTCTCTTCGAATCAGGCCTGGCAGCCAATACCATTACTACAATCAAGTCAGCCTTGAAAAAGATCTTCCATATTGGTTTTGACATTGATTTAACGTATTCATATTTCTCATCCATTCAGAGAGCTTGTGCCAGACTAAAACCTTCCACTCGCCCTAGCGCAGTTTCCTGGTTTTTAAACGATGTTCTTAAGCTAGCCTCTGACACTCCAAATAAATCCTGTAACTATATGGCATTATTAAGAAAGTCACTTTTTCTTTTGAGCCTTGCCTCTGGCTCCAGAATCTCGGAATTGTCAGCTTTATCTAGAGACCCAGGTCATATAGAGTTTCTCTCTTCAGGTGAGGTCCTTCTCTCCCCTAACAAAGTGTTCCTGGCTAAAAATGAGGACCCCCAAAACAGGTGGTCCCCCTGGAAGATTGTTCCACTGTCCAGTTACCACCCTGAAATCCTATTTGTTCCAACACGAATACTTACCTCAAACTACTTTCTTTTGGAGTCACTTGGTGATCTCTCTTTCTCGACCAAGGTTTTTGGCGCCGTTATCCCCCCACTCCGTTCTCTATATAGGCCTACCCCCGCCGTCAAAGAATGCGCCCCGAGGGCAGGATTAGGGCAGGTCACTGCTTCTCTGGGCCATTCTCCTCATTAAGTTCTTGGTCATGAGGTGTTCAACACCTCACTCTCAAGTCTCTCTCGATCCTTTGTGCGCATTTGTGTCCCACGTGTTCCCAGCGTGGGGACTTGTGTTTTTTCGCAGTGTGCTTCCCAAGTGTTCCTGTGCGTTCACTTTTCAACCGTGTCCTTACCCGGTGTTTAATTAATTTCCTTAAGTGCTTGTGTCGTGCGTTGTGTGCGTTATGGAACAGTATTCCTTGATTTCCTTCAGGAATTAATAGCTGAAAGGACCAATTTTTACAATAAATCATTCTTCCTCCCCTTATCCTCGGTGTTAGCCGTGTAGGGGCAGCTTATGTTCCCCTTCAACCACGTGTCAGGACTACTGGTCCTGGAACGTAGTGCAGTGAGTGCACTTCGGCACCAAAAGGAAGAATACATCCAAGAGGCTCATAGGAAGACGAGCCTCTCCTCGCCAACTTAATTCCCGATGCCTCGTCGAATAGAGATTCTTATACAGCCATCTTCCCCTACCCAGAGTAGGGGACGAGGTAAGTCAGTTGCGGGGAAGTGCCCATTGCTCTTCCCCAAGAGTTTGAGTGGGTGCGGTATAGCACCAAGAAGAAGTAGGCGACGAAGGGTTCGCCTAAGAAGACTAGCGCCGGGCGTCCCGCCTGACAGAGCTTCCCTACCACCCTCTCCTACCCAGAGTAGGAGACGAGGTTGGTTTATGGTGAAGAAGATAACTCTTAAGAAGTAGTTCGAGGTAAGTACTACTTTCGAGAGTGTGTGGGGAGACGGAGTCCTGGTGCAAGCAGGCCACGTCTCCTCTGATGACCCCATGTGGGGGAAAAATGTCCCTAATTCTTCTCCAGTCTCTTAGCGTATTTTTCAGTCTCTTCTGCAGCCGAGGGCCTCGCCGAGAGGAAGCCTCCCAGGTCTGTATTGCAGCGTTCCCCGGACCGGCAACCCAGGGTTTTTTCAAACCACGAAGGCCATCCTCCAGACGCAGATATAACCCTCGCAGGGAGAAATGCGAGAAGGCCTCTTCAGGCAGGCGTAAGACCGCGAAGCTTCCGGTTCACCCCGCCAACGGGTGTAACCGAGCTTCTTTACGGGCAGCCTGGCCGAATCAGCACAGCTGGTTCGGCCCTCAGACTTAAAAGGAACGGTTCCCTCCGTCGGGTCAGCCCACGGGGATCCGCGTCCGCGTCCCCCAGCCCGCCCGCGGGTGTAACCGAGCTTCTTTACGGGCAGCCTGGCCGAATCAGCACAGCTGGTTCGGCCCTCGGACTTAAAAGGAACGGTTCCCTCCGTCGGGTCAGCCCACGAGGATCCGCGTCCGCGTCCCCCGGAGAGAATACATGAACAGTAGTCCTCGACGGTACGGCGTTGCCGGTTCTGACCCCGAACCTGGTGCGGAGCTCCCCGCCGGGGAAGACCGGTATTCCAGAACCGAAGCGCCCGGGGAGTGCCCGGTGACCCGGCGCCTCGAGATCAAGCGGTAGGAAGGACTCTACAGGTAAGCGTAAGTCCCCGAAGCCTCCGGTTAACCCCGCCCAGCGGGGGAAACGCGCTTCTGGTCGGGCGGCCTGGCCGAACCAGCCCGGCTGGTGCGGCCTTCGGGTCAGAAGGAACGGTTCCCGCTGTCGGGTCAGCCCACGGGAACCGCATCCTCGGCACCCAGAGCCTTGGGCCGACGAGAGTCCCCGCTGAACCAGCGTTGCTTGCGCTAACCCAGGCCCCTGGTGCGGACGTCCCCGCAGATGAAATCCAGTACCTCGGCAGGACTGCGCCCCTGGCCCCAAAGAGCTAGACGTCCAGTCGGCGTGCCCGGTAACCCAGCTCCCCGGCCCCAAGCCGGGTCCTCGGCTGACGGAGAGGAGCGCTCCCTGACGGAGGACTCCGTCTATAGGAGAGTGGTTAGCCTTTGCAGAAGACACCACAAGTACCGGAACCTGCAACTACGGATGTAGTTTCCTGGAAGTCAAGCCTTTTTGAGGATCATGCAGACTCCTTCCAACCTAAGACGTCCCTAGCACTTCCTCTAACCCGAGATCTAGTCCTAGAGCAGGAGTATGTCGGCAAGGTAGTGGCCAGCAATGCCGGGGTCCCCCAACCTTTAAGGGGGGGGTCAGCAGGACATCCTTAGTCAAGGCGTTTCAGACAGTAGAGCCTCGTCGGCCCCAGTCTGGTTCTCGCCAGCAGGAGCCTCCATGATGGAGAAAATGTCGAGGGACTTAGTAAACGTCCCCTCTTGGCTGGACTGGTGGGCTTACACTTTGGGAGGTGTACAAGCCTCCTTTGACCCCGAGGACATGTCCAGCAAGGCCTTCAACCCTTAGGTTATTGACATATCAGTCTCTTGCACTAACAGCTAACTGGGTGTTCTGGAAGCGAGACACTGTTCTGGCGAAGGTATCTTGGAAGGCACCAGACAGGGAGACGCGAGCCATTCGCAGCTTTCCCTTGTGGGGAGAGTCTCTGTTTCCTCGGAAGGAACTAGAAGACATAATGGAGAAGGTCTTGAAATAGAAGGAGACTAACGTCCCCAGACCTACGACTACTAGGAGACCGCCCTATAAGAGGTCTGTCTCGGATAGTGCCGCGACACCCCAAGCCTCTACCAGCACTACGAGGAGAGAAGCCCCCCTCTTCCTCCTGGTCCGCAACGCCTCAGCCCCCCCGCAGGGGAGCTCCAGCGCCCTCTAGCTCCTTCAGGTCGGGTTACTCCGCCTCTAGGGGAGACAGATCAGGCCGCCCCTCTAGAAGAAGATAAGAGTGGGAGGCCCCCTATCCCCACCCAACCCTCGGGTTGGAGGATGACTCAGACGTCATTGGCAAGCATGGAGGGCTCAAGGAGCAGAACCTTGGACAGTGTCCGTACTAAAGAAGGGCTACGGACTTCCATTCCTAACGGAACCACCCACGCTTTTTCCGGACAACCGGATAGAATGGCTAGATCCCAAAGACCCGTTAAAGAGGACCGCCCTTCAAGAGGAGGTGTCGTCCATGCTAGAGAAGGGTACCATGGAAGAAGTTCTTCTCCCAGGGCCAGGTTTCTACAGTCGCCTATTCCTGGTGGAAAAAGCGACCGGGGGGTGGAGACCGGTTATAGATCTGTCAGCTCTCAACAGGTTCGTCAAGAAGACGGACTTCAAAATGGACACTCAGAATTCAGTCCTGCTGTCCTTGAGGGAGAAAGATTGTAGGATGACCATCGACCCCAAGGACGCATACTTCCAGATTCCGGTCCACACCTCGGGTCGGAAGTTCCTCCGGGTGAAATAGGGTTCCCAGATCCTGCAATTCAGGACCCCTTTTTCTTTGGTCTGTCAACAGTGCCCCAAGTGTTCACGAGAGTCTCCACGGCTGTCGCAGTGGGGGCTCACGAACGAGGCATCCGCCTTATCAGATACCTGGACGCCTGGTGGCTTCTTCCCGCCTCAAGGGTCCTCTTGGAGGGACAAGGGAGAAGTCTCCTCCAGTTTTGCAAGGATCTGGGGAACTTAATCAACCCGAAGTAGTCAAATCTATCCCCTTCCACCGGAATGAACTACTGGGGAATAACATTAGACATCTTTCGGGGAGAATTTTTCCCTTCGGAGAATAAGATAAGAAACCTCAGGCTCATTAGTCAGCCGTTCCTGTCAGAACACCCCAGGAGGGCGGAAGACGGGCAGAGGCTGATAGGTCACCTGGTCTCACTGGAGAACCTAGTTCCCCAAGGGAGGGTAAGGCTCAGATCCATCCAATGGAATCTCAGGAACCTCTGGTGACAGACGGGTTCGCAGCAGGTGCTAATCCCAGTCATTCCAGACACGAGACACCTTCCCTAGAATGGTGGCATTGCCAGTCGAACTCACTCAAGGGTACGACCTTCGGGACCGATCCTCCCGAGTTACTACTGTTCACAGACGCCTCCAACCAGGGATGGGGAGCCCTTCCCCTCGACGAAACGGCACGAGAGACCTGGTTGGAAGGGGAGAGGGAGTTGGAAGCAGTCCAGAAGGCGTGCCTACACTTCGCAAGTCTGCTAAAGGGGAACACCGTGGCGTGGATGAGCGACAACGCCACGGTAGTGGCATACATAAAGAAGCAGGGTACTTGTAATCGAAGGAATTGTGCGATCTCACCATAGAGAGTCTAGATTGAGTGGAAGAAAATCAAGGGGTGATTTTAGCAAGGTTCATTCCCGGGAAGAAAAACGTTCTGGCCGACGGCCTCAGCAGAATGGGCCACATAGTAGGGACAGAATGGTCCCTTCTCCCAGGAATAGCCAAGCTCATCATTCAACGCTGGGGTTCCCCGGTGGTTGACCGCTTTGCAACAACCTCAACGCCCAACTCCCAGTCTATTGCTCCCCTGTACCAGACCCGAAAGCATCCTTAGAAGACTCTTTTCAGCACAAATGGGACAATCTGGATGTGTACGCCTTTCCCCCTTTTCACGTTGATAAGACAAGTGCTCAGCAGAGTAAAGACGGCCCGAAACCTACAGATGACTTTGGTAGCGCCCTGGTGGCTGGAGAGAGAGAGTGGTTCGCGGATCTAAAAGACCTATCGAGTCAACCGCCGTGGCCTCTGTCCGTCAGGTCAGACCTTCTGCACCAGCCTCACTTTCTCAAGCTCCACGACAGGCCACTCTCCCTACGTCTTCACGACTGAAGACTAAGAGCGGCTCCTGAAGAAAGAAGGATATTCTTCCTCCACGGCTAAGAGAATGTCTCTATTCCTAAGAAAGTCGTCAACCGCGGTCTTCCAGACGAAATGGACCTCCGTCGCGAAGTGGTGCTCTGAGAGGCACATTAGACCTCTTAAGGCCTCTGTCCCAGACATGGCAGATTTTCTGGTGTTTCTCAAGGACAAAGCGGAGATGTCAATCCCAGCCATAAAAAGGTGTTCGGGCTGTCTTAGGCCAAATCTTCCTCCTGAAGGGCATCGACCTGGGGGCCTCGAGACACATAGCGATGCTTGTCAAAAGCTTCGAGCAGTCTTACCCCCCTCAGGCGGGAAAGGTGCCCCAGTGGGACTTAGGCAAGGTCCGGAAGATGATGTGTCGTTCCCCCTTTGAACACTTGAAAGATATCGTGAACAAAGATCTCACCCTCAAGGCCGTCTTCTTGCTGGCCTTGGCGTCCGATAAGAGAGTGGGAGAGATCCATGGTTTGTCATTCGACTTCTCTCACTCTTCGTTTCCACAGGTGTTAATAGGAAGCAAGTTTCCAAGAACACCATTTCCTGCTGGCTGAGACAAGTCATCACTAGAACCTATGAAGAGGATAAAATGGCAGTGCCAGGCACTCCCCGGACCCATGACATCAGGCGTCTGAGCACCCCCTTGCCCTTTGAGAGAAACATGGCGGTGAGGCAGATCCTACAGACAGGCACTTGGTCGCACCAGTCAACCTTTACTGCCCACTACCTCAAGGGTTATTCAAGGAAATCCTTGGACGGGTTATCCATTGGGACAGTCATGGCCGCCCTCCGGGCTGTGTAGCGGTAAGGCCAGAGGCTGTACCCAACGATGAACACATTCTTCGCGACTACATCCGGAGGAAATCGTCAGAAGAATTTTTTAAGAGGTAAAATCTTAGGTAATAGCGTAAGGTGGCGCAGTTACCCTCACTCCCGTACTCTGTTAGGCCCCCGCATTCCATAGCCCTCTAGGCCCTACGTGCCGAGTCAAGTGTCAGAATAGCACTCCCGCCTCCTAAAGTATAAGTCTCCAAAAGAAAGTAGTTCGAGGTAAGTATTCGTGTTGGAACAAATCAAAAATTTTAAGTAATTTTTATTTTTCCTAACATACTTACCGAGAACTACTTCCGTCCCCGAGTGCCATCCTTCCATTGCCAAGTTGGGCTATACGACGAACTTAATGAGGAGAATGGCCCAGAGAAGCAGTGACCTGCCCTAATCCTGCCCTCGGGGCGCATTCTTTGACGGCGGGGGTAGGCCTATATAGAGAACGGAGTGGGGGGATAACGGCGCCAAAAACCTTGGTCGAGAAAGAGAGATCACCAAGTGACTCCAAAAGAAAGTAGTTCTCGGTAAGTATGTTAGGAAAAATAGAAATTACTTAAAATTTTTGATTTAAGTAGAACTTCCACTACAACCACAGGGCCCTTATTTATTAGAGAGCACGGAGGAACTATTACCCTTAAGGGAATCAGGCAACAAATTCTATATTTTACTAAACAAGCTAATCCTGAATCATTCCCACATGTCCATGATATTCGAGCTGTGGCTACCTCAATTAATTTTTTCCACCATATGAAATTTGATGAGCTCTCAAAATATACGGGTAGGAAGTCCCCTAAAGTTTTCAAGCGCCACTACCTAAAACCTTTAGAAGCTCTTAGATTTGCCACAGTTGCTGCGGGGAATATAGTTCCTCCCGAGGGTACCGAGTCCTAATCACGTCTTGCTCTGTCCTCTTTCCCTCCTGCCTGGCTTACCTGTTGTTCCTACCTGTTTTGTTTACCATGATGTATTATTTTATTATTCAATTGATCGATTTCACAAATTATTTTGATTTCACTTGTTCTTGAAATCCCCGAGGTGATCTTCTTTTGTTATGTTAATTATTTATATCTATGATTGAATGCTTTACTGCATTTTGCTCACCAAGCTGTATTAACATTATTCATACCTGTTGACTTTCTCTACGGGTTTCATTTTGATTATGTATCATGTCTAATTATCACTGTCATTTACATGTTGATCTATTTTACGGGTTTCCACATCCCTCTTTTTTTTATATTAAAATTCATCAGCTATATTAATTTTGTGTTATTCCCTTCAGGTAGTTAGCCATATTGGGTCCCCATTCTCTGGTACGATTTCACAGGGTGGCACGGGTCGGAGCCCAGAAAAGGGATTTTGACGTAGGAAAAATCTATTTCTGGGCGGGAGACCCGTGCCGCCCAGTGAACCCACCCGTCCCTCCCTAATTGGGCCCCAATCTGGGGTGCTATAAGGAGTGACGTCCTGGCGTGGGATTGCTAGTAGTAGTAGGATGTTGAACGGCACCTCGCTGTTCGGGGATTTTGACAGGAGATATCTAAATGGTGCGAGACGTCTGGTTGTGAATTATCACGCCCCAGTATTATATCGACACCTTATACAGGTGAGCGAGCTGGGTTCAACCTGGCATTCCCATGCAATTTTTTCTCTGGTAATATATAGCAGTTATATACCTCAGAAAGGGTGCTAAAGGAGCATTTCACTGAGCGGCACGAGTTTCCCGCCCAGAAATAGATTTTTCCTACGTCAAAATCCCTTTTATGTTCACGTAGGAAACGTAATACAGTAGACAAACATAGCACAACCAAACTGACCTGATTGCATGGTAAGGGAAACTCTGTCCCACATAGTCCATAAGAGGATCAAAAATACTCTGAATATAATGTATAATCTTAAGGTGAGAGAGACGCAAAGATTCCTTCTATAGTTTATTTACAAGAAACACAGAAGTTATGATTAAGCAAAATGTTTATGCTAGACATAGACATAACAAGCATAACAGTAATAACAAGGTAAAAAAGTTTTATCTGAAAGAGAAAACAATGCCACTCCGTGAAATTAGGAAATTTCAATATATATGTTATTACTAAAAGACATTAAGCATAAATATGCTGGCACACATGTCAAAGAATTATGCTTCTAAGTTCACTTAATTATGGAAGACAGATTATAATGTTTATGTCAACACTAAAAATCATCATGATGTACCTAAGTCTATCATGCACACCCTTCACTAACAGTCCCAATTAGTGCTGCACTATCCTTCGCAGTAATCAAACTACAGGCTTTATTACACTGCCTGCAGCCACCACATGAAATTTGATTTCTTGCAATTGCTTCGCATAGTGCTTAAAAAAGACTCTGGAAGACTTCCAACCAGTATAAGCACGTAGGTTATCAAACGACAGAGTTTGAAAGAAGTTAAGAGACGAGGCAACCTTCCTCGGATCATGACCTGCGGGTGTACTGTCAGGATCCGCTCTGCGAATAAAGTAAGTGATTTTCGCCCTTATCCGTTTCAAGGATAACGTCAAACCAGAAGTTTCTCCCCTAAAAAGCTGACCTCCCAAAGTCTGAAGTTCTACGAAGATAGACCTTTAGGCATTCCACTGGACAGAGGGATGCTTATTTCTTCAGAGGGCAGATTCTCCAGGGACCCCATCTTTTAGTGGGTAGCTCATTCCTGGCGAGAAAAGTTGGATCCGGAAAGAGATTTAGTTCTCCGTTCGGTGTAAACTGAATGTGGCCATCATCCCTCGAGAGGGCCACTATTTCACTGACTCTGGCTCCTGAGGCTAGTGCAAATGAAAATATCACTTTCTGAGTCAAGTCTTTCAGCGAGCAATCTTCATTGTTCAAGGTAGAGGCCAGATGAAGAACCTTATCCAAAGACCATGAAATAGGCTTTGGAGGAGCTGCAGGCCAAAGTTTGCACAGGCTTTCGGAATCTTGTTGAAGATTTCGCTTGAAAAATCCACTTGGAAGGCATATAGAATCAGTCTAGCTAAGGCAGATTTACACGTCGTGATCGTATTAGCCGCTAGTCCTTCTCCGTGAAGATGGATGAAAAAGGACAGGCAGAAATCCGTAGAAATCTCTTGAGGTTTCTTCGCCTTAACAAAGGCCACCCATTTCTTCCAGGAAGATTCGTACAGTATTGTCTTCTTGTTGACTTTGACTTATAATCTTCTAAGAAATTAATGCTGTCTTCGGAAATCCCAAACCTTTTCTTGACCGCTAAGGCGAGAAAATCATGGGATGAAGGTTCTGGGTTTTCTCTGATGAAGCGTAGACAGTCGATTTCTGTACTAGCTGAGTCAGAACTGGTTCCGGCAACGGGATCAGCTTCAGGCGTAGTTCTGTTATCAATGGAAACCAGACACTGCCTGGCCACTTGTGGGCCACTATCGCTGCCCACCCGCAAAAGGATCTCAATTTGTCGAGGGCTTTCAACAACAGGTTGGTTGGTGGGAACAGGTAAATCCTGGACCATCTGTTCCAATCTAGAGACATCGCGTCCGTCGCTTCCGCTAGAGGATCCTCGTACGGGGCTACGTACCGGGCTAACTTCTTGTTGTCGCTCGTTGCGAAGAGATCTACTTGCAATCCTGGGACTTTGCTCAATATGAAGGAGAATGATCCTGCGTCTAGGGACCATTCGCACTCTATCGGGTCGAACCTGGATAGAGCGTCCGCCGTTACATTGCGGAATCCTTGAAGGTGGACTGCTGATAAGTGCCATTTCATCTTCTAGGACAGATGAAGGATGGCTATTATCACCTGATTCAGCTGAGGTGATCTTGAACCTTGACGATTTATGCATCTCATCACTACTTCGCTGTCTAGGACCAGGCGAATGTGGATTGATCGGCGAAGTTTCAGTTTCTTCAGGGAAAGAAACACTGCCATGGCTTCCAGATAGTTGATGTGGAAGGTCTTGAACAGGGGAGACCAAGTTCCTTGCACTTTCCGAAGATGAGAATGACCCCCCCCCCATCCTTCCTTCGAAGCATCCGTGTGGACGGTGACTGTAGGAGGAGGTGGTTGCAAGGATACTTTCCTTCTTAAGTACTTTGTCTCCGACCATGGCTTGAGAATCGATCGCTGACGATTTGGTAACGGTCTTAGTAGATCTCTTCGATCATTGTAAGCGTATTTTCTCCAGATCCCTGAGGCATTTTTTAATTGTGCTCTCAAAAGTGGGTCCGTCAAAGAGGCAAACTGGAGAGACCCCAACACTCTCCTGTTGTCTTCTTGAAATCTTTCGTGACCGAAGCAGATTTTTGACGGCCCCTGCAATCTCCTTTCTCTTTGCCTTTGGCAAGGAGAGGCAATGTGACTGTAAGTCCCAGTGGATTCCCGACCACTGGAACTTTTGAGCTGGAGACAGCCGAGACTTTTTCAGGTTGATCTTGAACCCTAGGTACTCTAGGAATTGGATCACTTTTCTGGAGGCTTGCAAGCATTCTTCTTTGGATGCTGCCCACACCAGTCAGTCGTCCAGGTAGGCCATCACCTGAACTCCTTTGAGGCGTAGTTGTCGAACAACTGCATTTGCAAGCTTTGTGAATATTCTTGGAGCAATATTCAAACCGAAAGGCATGGCTCTGAAAACGTATTTTCTTTTCTGGAGCTTGAATCCCAGGTAGGGGGAAACTTGACGGTTGATTGGCACATGCCAGTATGCGTCCGTCATGTCTATGGAGACTGTGAATGCCCTTTTGGGCAGAAGGGTCCTTATGTGCTGAAGCGTCAGCATTCTGAACTTGTAGTTCACAATGAACTTGTTGAGTGGTGGTAAGTCCAGAATGACTTGAGCTTTTCTGAATCCTTCTTCGGAACACAGAATAGCCTTCCTTGGAATTTGATGGACTTTGCTTTCCTTATCACTCTCTTGTCCAGTAGTTCCTGAACGTATTCTTCCAGAATTGGGGTTGAAGGCTGGAAGAATTGAGGAAAGCTTGGTGGAGTTGAGTTCCAACCCCACCCCAGTCCTATCTTGATCAGGCTGTGGGCCCAAGGATTGAAGGTCCACCGATCCTGAAAGTGTAGAAGTCTCCCTCCTACCGGCAGCATCTCATTTTGAGTGCTGGGTGGAAGACTTTCCACCTTGGCCACGACCACCTTTGTTGCCTCTTCCTCTGAAGGGGCGTCTAGAGGAGCCTCGAAAGGATCCCCTAAACTTTGGCTTAGAAGAAGCCGACTGCCTTTCATAAGCTGGGGTGAAAACTGGTGACTGAGTCGCCAGTGTTTGGGGCACCAGTTGAAAGGTGGTGGTAGGTTGTGCCACCGTCTGGGGCACCGTGGCTATGGGAAGCTGTTGCTGTCTTGGCTGAGAGGACAGGCGAGGCCGCTTCGACTTGTTCTTCGGCTGGGGACCCCTGTCAGCGGAAGACTCTCTCTTGGAGGACAAGCCCCATTTAGAGAGGAGATTCCTATTCTCCGAAGCAGCCTTGTCGACGACCTCCTTCACCACATCACTAGGAAAGAGGTCTTTTCCCCAGATATTAGAAGCTATCAGATTCCTAGGTTCGTGTTTCACTGAGGCAGAAGCAAACACGAACTCCCGACAAGCCGTCCTGGCTCTGATAAAGTTGTATAGGTCCTTTGTAACCGTAGCCAAGTGCGCCTTGGCAAAGACCATATATATATCTGGAGAATCAGGGATGCTAGCCATCGTTTCTAGCCCCGTTTGTAAAGACATGGACGCTGCCAAGCGCTCCTTCGTCTCATGTTCTCTCTTCAAGAGAAACTCTTGACAGTTTTGGGAGGTCCTTGTTGAACTAACGTCCAGCGATATCGGCCTCCAGCTTCCCGACTGAGAAGGTAACGTGAACGTCCTTCCAGTCCTTGCCATCTGAAGGGAAAGCAAGGGAGAAAGGCTTGCTTTCTTCCAGTGTGGGGCAGGGCTTTCCTGCCCTCACGGCCTTCAGAGCTGCTTTAAACCCTTTATCCATAAAGGGAAAAGCACGTTGAGGGTCAGCAATAAACGACGGATGTTTTTTTGCTTAATGCCGGCACCTTTGAGCTAGTGAATGCCCTCTCCTTTAGCTTTGTGGAAAACAAAGCCTGTGCTTTAGCGAGCTCAAGGACAATTACTTCTCTGGGCTCCGTCTCTTCTTTGGATGCCGGTTCAGTTCTGAGCCGGACATTACAATCCGGGTAGGATGCCCTGCTGGGCCAGAACTCTACTTCCTCCACTGGGACGGTACCCAGTTTCTCCGAAAGGAAAATCTTGGCTGCTGACATAGGCATGTGCTCCGCGTACCTCCACGGGTTAACATCGGAGAACACAGGGAGGTCCTTCACATTTAGTTTCTTCGGGGCTAAGCGCGAGGAAACTAATTGTTCGATCTCTGACCGGAAAGTAGTCTCTTTCTCGGAGGACCTCTTCTGCAAGTTGTACACCATCGACATCAGAGATTGCATGGTGGTCGTAAGTGCCTCCAGATGAGGCGGTTGCGAAGAGGTTGAGGGTGCTGGTTCCACCACAGCTGCTGAAGAAACCGACACCGCTTCAGCATTCTCAACCTCGTTAGTAGGAGGAACAACTACCTCCTGTTCTGACTCTTCTACGAGGAGATTCTTCTCAGTCTCCTCGGAAACGACAGACTTATTGTCGTCCAGGTGGACGCTTTCCAAAGCATCCGCCACGTCAGGATCTCCATGTTTCTGAACCTGGAGTTGCACCAAGGGGATCGAAGGTTTGGTCTGGGGAATGACGGAATCGTCACGAGCTCCGGGGAAGAGACAGTCCCTCATCCTAGCATTAGGAAGGTATGGGCCCGAGGTATTCTTTTGAAAACCTCTAACCCATTTCCGCAGCGCAATCCTCGCTGCATCCCTAGACTCTGCAGACTTTTGATCATCAAAAGCCTCCTTTAACCAACTTGTCACACACAGTACATACCTCTGGGTCCCAGTACTTGAGGGCCCCTTTGGTGACAGAACAGCGGGCGTGAGACCTACACACGCCATGTCCGTAGAAGTCCTTGCTGCGGACCCTACAAAAGTTGTTCCCGCACTCGGGATGTTCCTCCTGTAAAGAAAAGAAAAGCAAATGAGTTTTCTGTGAAATTCTCAAATTTCAACATAATACATTTATTATATTTAGCTTGGATAGAGTAAGCTATAGTAGGAAAGACACCCACATGTGTTTCCCATCCAGCCATTTGCTATGACCCAGTTCCCGTATTGAACCATGAAATTCACAAGGAATTAAATAACAGAGGGAATATCCAAGATATATAGTGTCCCCTTGACACATCCTCTTATAATGTTCAATACAGTGGATAAATTTAATGGACATAACCATTAAAATAAGAGAGAATCATCTCTCAATGATGGTCTCACAAATAGCTGCTCAAGAACCACTTGTAGGTTGGAAAAATTTTATCATATTTTTCTGGATACAGCAGTTGCCGGCGGCAGTATGCCGCCGACACTGCAGAGCCCGCCGACATCGTCGGCATGTAGGGCCAGTCGGTAAATGCCGGCAGGCAGGTGTCTACCAAGCCTGCCGGCAGCCACCGTAAATAAAATATGAATATAGTGTCGACCTGCCGACATTGTTGGCATGATGGGCATATCAGCATATGCCAGCAGGCTGGCATCTGCCGGGCCTGCCGACCACTGCTGGCTATTAAATAAACACCATGGGTGGAAGGCATTGGCCAGCTGCCGAAAAGCTACTCAGTTGCCGGCAGACAGGCCTATCAAACTCACCAACGGCCATCGATCAACGATGTCCGAGATAAGAGATTACAGCGAACTGTAGCCTAACCAACCCAAATCGTCGGCAGAATTAACTGCCGACTATAGCCCATGATAGACAGTAAGAGAGAAAGGTAAGGATAGGAGACGGCAAAGAATCAGCTATGTCGTCTACATCCTGAAAGAGTGTACCAGTGGAAGAGGGAAATCAGTTTGGGCTTCCACTCAACCATATCCCATCTCAAGGAATATGGAAGGCAGTCCAAGGGAGGACTCTAAGGAACACTCAAAGATATGAGTTTATCTGTCAGTAACCTAACCAGGCACTGACAGAAAAACTCATGCCAGGTCTACAGACGTCCAGAGGAGCTTATGTAGAACCACGGCCATAAGGGTGTTGGGATGAATAGTCCATAAGTAAAGCAATACCCTAAGGCATTACTTAACCTGAAGGATTCTGTCCTCGTATAAGCCTCAACTAGGGGAAGTCAATTCCCAAGGTTGGGTTAGGCAATGAGAGAACGTCCGAAAACAAACTCAAGAGAACAGAATCTCGTACCAGGGATCAAAAGTGAAGAAACCTATCCTCCCGTTAAGAACCCCCAATACAGGACTGTCTGCTAGACCATAAAGAGGAAATTGTGCAACAATAACCTCTACGAGATCTAGGGAGGCAAGCCTCCTGAACAGCAACTAGCCCTACTGGAATACCAACAAGCTACTCAGTTGCCGGTATAAATCCAGGTAGCCAGATGCCAAACACAGACTTACTCTGATGTCCCGTCCCCAACTCCAAACTCAATGCTGACAAGCTACTCAGTTGCCAGCTCAGAGAAAATGAGAGGGAAACGAAACGCCCCAGAAAATTTACCCAACCATAGGTTACAGTAAATTAACTGAGGATAGCCTAGGCTAATCAGAGGGAAAGGGAATTACTCTTAAAACTCATAGAGATAGTATTGACTTAAAGGGGCAATGATATCTACCTTACCCCTAAAGACAATACAAGAGTAATGGGGACATATAAAGTATACTAAAGCACTAAAGCTATTAAGCTAGAGAGCTTAGAGAAACGTTCTACGTAACTCTGGTATACTATTATGGAAGAGGAAAGGAAATAGTAATATCTTAATTGTATAAAATATTGCCTGAGCTTCAATACAACTTTACCAGGAAGGTTATATCATGCATGAGGTGTGAAAGTGCCTAGGCTAGAAGCCTAGCACTCGTGAGGCTCGAAAATATAGCCAGAATCACGACAACAATGACATAATATAAAAATCCCTAGTTAAAATACTAAATAGCTAAAGTTATTAAAGCGAGGATGCCGGAATATCGTTCTTGCTAACTAAATGAACAAAAGAACGATCGCGTCATGACGCCATCCGGCAGGCAACAGCTCTTGTTACGTTAATTACGATATCAATCGAAAAGCAAAACTGGCAAGAGCTTACATTTACACAATTCAAAGATATTACTTAACTTTCCAGAAGCTGATGAAGTTGGGGAATCCATAATTAAGCAGAAAAAGCTTCGAAAATAGCGAGATAACACAGGGAAAACTGGTCAGCAAAGCTACAAACGAAAGAATGGTTTGGTGGCGCCGTGCGGCGGCGGATGGTCGAACTATTTACAGTACATTAGGAGAGTCGAGTAGTTTTACCTCTTGAACGACTCTTATTTTCTTACCACTTTCCCTCTCGAAGTGAAAGGCTATTTGGGGTGTAAATAGCTATGAGATGTGTCAAGATACGTCCTTACGCGATATCCCTTGGAGAAATTTAAGGGATACTCGCTCCAGGAGTTAGAATTCTGGATACCTTCGGTAAATTCTCTGGGATATATTGTATCACTGTAGTTACATATAACTTAGGAAGCTACTAATGAAGGAACTTCCATCAGCACGACATGGCCTAAGCACAAAAAAGGAATATGTAATATTTTTTAAGAATATATTTGTCCTATTAGTATACTTTATTTATAGAATCATCGATCTTTTTTCAGAGTTCAAATAAACTAATGTACAGTTAAAGTTACGCTACGCAGATCTCATTCAATCGATTCAGTATCACAAATTACTTTGTATCGTTTATGAAAAGTAAATTCTACTTAACAACCAAAGTATTTAAGTTCTTTTAATACAAAAGGAATATATTATTTTTAAGAATATATTTGTCCTATTAGTATACTGTACTTTATTTAGAGAATCATCGATCTATTCTCAGAATTTAAATAAAACTAGCGCACAATTAAAGTTAGGCTACGTTGTTCTCAGACATTCGATACAGTCTCACAAATTGTTTTCGATATTGGGATTTCTAATATTAAATCAAAGAACCTTTGTTCCGTAACCGAAATACAAACCACGCTACAGTATTTACATTGGGTTTACTTTCGGCGTAGCTGAAATTGACAAGCCAATAGAATTTTAACGAGGGTTAACTACCCCCGCGCTAGTTAGCAAGGGGGTAGGGGAAGGGGTAGCTTGCTAACCCCCCCCCCCCCCACACACACACACACCGGTGAGTTGTCTCACTTCACTTTTGGCTCGGACGATGTGCAGACGTGTCTGTCTCTCGTCCTGGCTTTTGACAGCCTTAATTTTTTTTTTGCTTTTCCTCAGACTTGTGTGTTTGGAAGTTGGCCTCGCCCTTTATCACTATTATGCGCAAGTGCCCTGGACTCTCCGGCCGCCTCTGTGGTACCTTCATGTCGGCGGTCGAGACGGATCCCCACACCCTTTGCCCGCAGTGTCGAGGTCAACGGTGTGATAAGGAATTAACTTGTAGTGAGTGCAGGGAGTGGTCTACCTCACAGTGGGAGAGGTTTGCCTGGCGGTGTAAGAAGTCCAAGAGAGACCTTTCTCCTTCAAGGGTTGTCTTGAAAGAGGAAGGCTCCAGGGACTCTTCTTCCGCCGCCCAAACCTCCTCCGAAGCTCCCGCTCGGCCGGCCTCTCGTAAGAGACCGCCGAGTGGTAGCGTAGACCCTTGTTCTGCTTCCCGATCTCGGGGTGCGGGAGAGGGCGTCGCCTCCCATAGCGGGGCGGCTCCCGCTCCTTCTCCGGGGGAGGATTTTGATTCTCATTATGATGACCCTAATGCCGTGTCTAATGATGATCTCTTTCAGCTTTGGGCTTCCTTGGGGCTTAAGGGCTTGCCCTCCAAGGAAGCCCTGTTTGACCTTATCCAGGTGGGGGCCGCTGTCAAACAGTCGCCGGTGATAGCAGAGGTAGAAGGAGTTAGAATTCTGGATACCTTCGGTAAATTCTCTGGGATATATCACTGTAGTCACATATAACTTAGGAAGCTACTAATGAAGGAACTTCCATCAGGACGACATGGCTCTTTCACCCGAAAATAGATTTTTCGCTTCGCTCAAAATCCGTTTTATATTACAAGAACTTAAATACTTTGGTCTTTAAGTAGAATTATACATTTCATAAATAACGATACAAAGTAATTGTGATACTGTATCGATTGACAGAGAACTGCACAGCGTAACTTCAACTGTATGTTAGTTTATTTAAACTCTGAAAATAGATCGATGATTATCTAAATAAAGAACACTAATAAGAAAAATATATTTTCAAAAATAATATATTCCTTTTAAGTAAAAACATGACAAATTCGGAGATAATTTGTATTTTTCCTAACTATACAAACCTTAGCTATTTAAAGTGGGTAATTACTTTCGCGTAGCTGAAAGGATGAGCCATAAAATTTTAACGAGGGATTATTACTCCACCGCTAGTTAGTGGGTGGTAGGGAGGGTAGCTAGCTACCCTCCCCCCTCACACACCTGTGTTGTAGCTCCACTTTTGCTTAGAGGTAGGACTTCATGGGGGACAGGGCTGGCGGGCAAGTTTGATTAAATAGCTAAGGTTTGCATAGTTACGAAAAATACAAATTGTCTACGAATTTGTCATTTGTTCCGTAACTGGAATACAAACCACGCTATTTAAAGTGGGTGACTTAACCTTTAGGAAGGGTGGAACAAGTCCCAGCCATACTGGCTTTTGGCTTTGCCCGGGGACTCATTATCTGAGTGTGTCAGCACTCAACAATAAAGAGTCCCTGCACCTCGCTCGCACCTTGCTATGCAAGGGCTGCGGCCTACGTAAGATGTGTGTGAAGGAATATGTGTGACTCGTCCTAGGAAGTTGACCTGAAGTTCTTTAGATGGAAACTTAAGGCTAGGACTCTCCCAATACCACCTCTTCAGGGTATGGAGGTGCGACAGTATTAACTTAATACTAGGAACACAAGGGAACATGGTTTACCTGCAGAGGTTTGAGGTCAGCTGTGCAGAGAACCCAGGATGCTACTTTCCCCAAGAGAGGGGAGGATGAAGAAAAGAATAAGGGCCAGGCATACCTTTTCATTCATGCAGACTAAAACCGGGTAACAATGCCCTCAACCCTCTGCTACTTGTTCATTAAGGAGCCTGAGGTTTAAACCAGCTGTTGTGCAGCCACCACAGGGCCGATAGAGAACGTATCGAGCCTCCTGTGGGTCACGTCTTGCAGGTAGTGGGCTGTGAAGGTCGTTTGACGCTTCCACACCCCTGCTTGCAGAACCTGCGTCACTGAGAAGTTTTTCTTGAAGGCCAGGGAGGTAGCTACTCCCCCTGATATCATGAGCTCTAGGGCGACGTGACGGAGGAGGGTCAGGATTCAGGGACAGATGGATGGCCTTGCGAATCCATGCTGAGATGGTGTTCTTGGTAACCCTCCTCTTCGTTCTCCCAGTGCTGACAAACAAAGCCCGCACTTGGGGACGAACTGCAGCTGTTCTCTTCAGCTATAGCCTCAGACTCCTTACTGGGCACAGTAGGAGATGGTCTGGGTCATCAGTTACGGAACGAAGACTCGAAATCCGAAAGGAGTCGAACCAAGGGTCCGGCACTCCCGGATTCTGAGTCTTAGCAATAAACTCAGGGACGAAGCTGAACGTTACCTCCCCCATCCCCTTGAATGGGCGATGTCATACGAGACCATGAAGTTCGCTAACTCGCTTGGCTGACGCCAAAAGCTAGTAGGAACACCGTCTTCCAAATCAGGTGGCGATCTGAAGCCTGGCGTAATGGTTCGTAGGGAGGTCTCTTAAGAGACCTGAGGACTCGAACCACGTTCCATGGAGGAGGTCTCACTTCCGACTGAGGGCAGGTAAGTTCATAACTATGTAGGAGTAAGGAAAGTTCTAGCGAAGAAGAAATGTCCACTCCTTTGAGCCTGAAGGCAAGACTTAAGGCTGAGCGATAGCCTTTCACTGCCGAGACTGAAAGGCGCATTTCTTCTCGCAAATACACGAAGAGCTCCGCTATTGCTCTAATAGTGGCAACGAGTGGAGAGATACCCCTTCCACGACACCAACCACAGAAAACTCTCCACTTCGCCTGGTAGACTCCTGCGGATGACTTTCGCAGGTGTCCAGACATCCTTTCCGCAACTTGTTGTGAAAATCCTCTCTCTGCGAGGAGATGCTGGATAGTCTCCAGGCGTGAAGCCGAAGCGAAGCTACGGCTTTGTGAAAGATGTTGACGTGTGGTTGTTTGAGTAACTCGTGTCGTGGAGGGAGTTCTCTCGGAGGCTCCGTAAGGAGTTGCAGAAGGTCCGGGAACCAATCAGCGTGATGCCACAGCGGAGCTATGAGAGTCATCGAGAGGTTGACCGATAGTCTGGTCTTGTTAACCCTGGATAGGTACGGTGGGTCGTTTGCGACCCCGAGCGTCAAAAAAAAACAGGTTTTTCTCACGTGACTCACCCCTGTGACTGAATTTGTGGGTGATCGACCTGCAGGAGGTGTCTCCCCTACACACTCTAGTAGTGTCCAGATGTGCATTGCTGTAGGTGTACTCCTTCCCCGATTTCTGAGACGCGTCGGGGTCGTTCGCGTCCGAGTTTACCCTTCTGAGGTAGTTTGCATAATTATCAAAGTTATTACGTATTATGAAATTGTCGTAGAATGGTGCAACTTGTATAGGTTATCAGTTGTGGAAAGTCTTGGTGGATTGTTTGGCTACCATGTGCATGTTTTTTTTTTTAGTTAAAATGTCGTTCATCACCACGAGGACCATTTTACCGCGAGTGCCCCTTTTTCATTTTTTTTCATTTTTTTGCCAAGTCATTTTTCCGTAAGATATTGCCAAATAGTGTCGTAAAACTTTTGCTTGTTTAGTGTTGGAAAGTGTGTCTAGATGATCTGGCTACCCATGCATGACTTTGTTTTTGTCAGATACGACGTAGTTATTGGTATATTGGGTATTTAACTGCGGTTACCAATTTCTGTTTTTTTTCAATATTTGTAAAAATTACTACGTAGTAAGGAATAGCCGTATATTATTCATTTTTTTTTCATGTTTATGTGTTAGAAAGTGTGCCTTGATGGTTGGGCTAACACGTGCATGTCTTTTTTTTTATCTGAGATGTCGTATATTAGAATGTCGGGCATTTTACCGCGAGTGTCCCTTTTTAATTTTTTTTAATTTTTTTGCCAAGTCATTTTTCCGTAAGATATTGCGAAATAGTGTCGTAAAACTTTTGCTTTTTTAATGTTGGAAAGTGTGTCTAGATGATCTGGCTACCCATGCGTGATTTTGTTTTTGTCAGATACGACGTAGTTATTGGTATATTGGGTATTTAACTGCGGTTGCCAATTTGTTTTTTTTTCAATATTTGTAAAAATTTACTACGTAGTAAGGAATTGCCGTATATTATTGATTTTTTTTTTCATGTTTATGTGTTAGAAAGTGTGCCTTGATGGTTGGGCTAACACGTGCATGTCTTTTTTTTTTATCTGAGATGCCGTATATTAGAATGTTGGGCATTTTTCCGCGAGTGCCCCTTTTTATTTGTTTTGCATTTTTTTGCTTAGTCATGTTACCGTAAGGAATTGGCAAGTAGTGTCGCAAAACTTATATTTTTATAGTGTTGGAAAGTGTTTCTAGATGATCTGGCTACCCATGCCTATTTTTTTTTTTAGCCAGATATGGCGTATATATAAGTATGTGTTCGATTTTCCTGTGATTGCCATTTTTTCGTTTTTTCCCATTTCTTTCAAAATTACTACGTACTAAGGAACTATCACAGAGTAATATTTCATTTATATGTTTATTTGTCGGAAAATATGCCTTGATGGTTTGCCTAGCACGTGGCTGAAATTTTTTTTTCTGAAATGCCGTATATTAGAATGGCCATTTTTCCACGAGTGCCCCTTTTTATTTGTTTTGCATTTTTTTGCTTAGTCATGTTACCGTAAGGAATTGGCAAGTAGTGTCGCAAAACTTATATTTTTATAGTGTTGGAAAGTGTTTCTAGATGATCTGGCTACCCATGCCTATCTTTTTTTTTAGCCAGATATGGCGTATATATAGGTATGTGTTCGATTTTCCGGTGATTGCCATTTTTTTGTTTTTTTCCAATTCTTTCAAAATTACTACGTACTAAGGAACTATCACAGAGTAATGATTCCTCTAGATGTTTATTTGTCGGAAAATTTTGTTTACTTTTTTTTTGATTGAATATCATCAAATTTTTTTAGCTAAAATATTGTTTTACATTTTTTTTTTCGATTTTATTTCCCTTCAAAAAAAATTTTTTGGGTCAGAATTTTAATTTTATAGTCGTAAAATAATCGACAATTATCCAGCAACCCACCATACAATTTCTATGCATATCCAATAATAATTAGATTAGTAAATAACACCTTGAAATTGACATACCCTTCCTACATTTCAAGTGGCAGATTAGGGAGTCTGAGTCAGTGTGGTTGGCGGCCATTTTGTGGACATATCCGAAGCGTAAGCTGCCCTATCTATATATATTCTTGTTCCCTATAGAATTTGTGATATTTTGGTATATTTTTACCTGCATAAATATCATATTATATAATAAATATATGTATTTTTTTACGAAATTTCCAAGTACTCAAAAAATTACCTTTAGATATGGCCCCTGATATAAATGTAATTTACAAAATAATGAAGATTTTTTTACATATTTCTATTTTAGGATAACATATGTTTATTCCCTAAAAAAATTAGCCACTTCCTATTTCATTTGGGTACCCAAAAAAATTCATGAAATTTGGACAATTTTTTTTGGCCAAAAAAAGTTACCCTTTTTTTCTCATTTCAGATCTTCACCTCCATGGGTCTGACTTCATCCAAAATACATCAAGATGTGTCCTAAACATTCAAGAATCAATTCCTAAAAGGATTTGTGTATATATGTATAAACTTTTTTTTTATGAATTTTTATGTCAGGTCTTTTTTTTTCTACTTAATTTTTTAAAATATTTATAATAAATAGTTTTTCTGCAGATGAGTAGTATTTATCTTTACAGTTGTTTTAAGCATTCATTGAAGTTTTTTTTGGCAAAAGAAAAAAGGAGGTTACTGCAAAAACTGATTTTTCAAGAATTTTTTTTGGCGTCGGGGTCGTTCGCGTCCGAGTATACCCTTAAAGGGGTGTCCGAGGACCGTACCTATCCAGGGTTAAGTACCCTCCTCATCAGACAGAACGGGGGAAAGGCATATACGTCGATGTTGTCCCACCGTTGTTGGAAAGCATCTTTCCAGAGAGCCTTGGGGTCCGGGACTGGGGAACAGTACAGCGGCAGTTTGAAATTCAACACTGTTGCGAACAGATCCACAATCGGGGAACCCCACAGAGTCAGGACTTTGTTGGCTACTTGACGACGATCCAAAGACCACTCGGTACTCACTATCTGAGACGCTCTGCTCAGACTGTCAGCGAGCACATTCCATTTGCCCGGAATGAAGCGAGCCAAAAGTGGAATCGAGTGGACTTTGGTCCATCTCAGTATCTCTACTGCAAGATGGGATAGCTGTTCTGAAAAGGTACCTCCCTGCTAGTTGATGTAAGCCACTACTGTGGTGTTGTCACTCATCACCACCACAGAGTGACCCGCCAGGTGCTGTTGGAACTGTTGAAGGGCCAGAAAAACGGCCTTCATTACTAGCAGATTTATATGGAGGCACTTTTCTGATTCTGACCACAGGCCTGAGGTCCTATGGTTCAGAACGTGGGCCCCCTACCCTTTCTTTGAGGCGTCCGAAAACAGCATCAAAATCCGGGGGGAGGACGAGAAGATCCACTCCCTTTCGTAGGTTCTCGTCTGCCACCCACCACTGAAGGTCAGTCTGTTCCGCGAGACCCATAGGGATCAAGACGTCCGGGGAATCGTGTTCTTGACTCCACCGGGACTTGAGTCGCCATTGCAGAGATCTCATTCTGAGGCGACCGTTGGGAACTAGACGGACCAAGGATGAGAGATGGCCGAGGAGACGTAACCACGATTGGGCTGGGAGTTCGTCTCATCTGAGGAAAGGACTTGCGACCTTCCTCAGCCTTGCTATCCTGTCATCTGATGGGAAGGCTCTGTGGAGATTGGTGTCCAATATCATGCCTAGATATACCAGTCTTTGGGAAGGAAGCAGAGAAGACTTCTCAAGATTTACCATGATCCCTAGATCTTGGCAAATTCTCAGAAGTTTGTCTCGGTGTCGAAGAAGGGTCGACTCCGAGTCTGCTAAGATCAGCCAGTCATCCAGATAACGGAGGAGACGATTGCCGATCTTGTGTGCCTACGAGAGACCGAAGCACAGCACCTTGAACTGGTAGATCTTGTTGTCTAGGCTGAATTTTAAGTACTTCCTTGAAGACGGATGGATTGAGATCTGGAAGTATGCGTCCTTCAGATCCAGTGTGCACATGAAGTCTCACGGTCTCACTGCGAGTCTGACCGTGTCTGCCGTCTCCATGCTGAACGGGGTCTGCTTGACAAACCTGTTCAGAGCTGAGAGGTCGATGACTGTCTCCAGCCACCAGATGCCTTCTTTACAAGAAAGAGTCGACTGTAGAAGCCTGGGGACCCGTCGACGACCTCTTGGAGAGCGTCCTTCTTCAACATGGTCTTGACTTCTGCCCAAAGGGCTTGCCCTCTTGCCTATCCCATGGCAAGAGAGCTCAACGACACTGGATTTGCTGTCAGGGGAGGAAGAGATGTTATGAACAGGACGCGATATCCTTGGCTGATCACGGAGATCGTCCAGGAAATCGGCCCCGAGTTGCTGCAACCTGTTCGCGCAACTTTGAAGGCATCCCCCCCCTGGTGGACATGCGGGGGGACTGCCAATCCTAGCGTTTGCGGCCTCGGCCACTCCCCCTAGGATCCTTGCCTCCCCTGGAGGACTTTTTGCCTCTCCTGTCATTGACTGGAAAGGGCTGTTTAGACACCGCTGCCTTTACTGCTATTGCCGGTTTTGTCGTCTTTGCAGGGCGAGGTTGTTGGGGTGCTGGAAGCTTATAGGGCTTTGATGTTAAAGCCCTCTGGAGGAGGGAGTCCTGGTTGGACTTCCTCCACCTCTCAGCTGCCTGCTCTACATCTTTCGGCTCAAACAGGCTACTCCCAAAAAGGGAGGAATGTCTGAGCTTACTGACCTCGTTGTTGGGGACCTTCGAGTTGAATCTTTCAGACACCGTATCACGGCATTTCAGGATAGTGTTAGCCCACAAGTTCGAGACTTGGTGGGCCAAAAACTCGATGGTACGAGTGCCTGAAAGAAGGAAGGTCTCCAAGGCCTTCCTGGTGCTCTCCTTAGACAAGTTTCAGATTGTATAAGGATGCCAAGAGATCCCAGCCAGATATCTAGCCACGAAGTGGCCTGCATGGCACACTTCGCTACCTTCTCTTGGCAGAGAGTCTCCGAGGCCGAGAACGACACTGGCCGGTTGGAGTCTCTCTCGAGAGGGACTCCCCTGGAGAGCTCTTCCACCGAGTGGTGGAGGAGAAGAGCTAAACAGGACTCCTCGATGATTTCAAAGTACCTCTTTTGATGGACACGAGGAGGTGGGAGGAGTTTGTTTCCGGCGCTGGAATGGCTGGAGGAGGCTAGCTCGGAGAGCTGGCTCTTGACCTTATCTCTGGCACTCTTGACCCCCTGGGACCAGGGCAAAGCCGCGCTGGTTTTAGGGGGCTTTTGAGTACCAAAGACTCGGTCCACAAACGTGTCCTTACCCTCTCGAGGAAGAATCTCTGGATCCGAAAATCCGTTAAGGTTCCTCATCAGAGCCAAAACTTGCCAAAAGGCATGCTCCGACTCCTGCGGCTCTCCTCCTGATGGACTAGCAGCAAGGTCTCCAGTCCCCAAAGGCTCTTCTTAGGGGGACTCGTGGACGTTCTCCGCGGGCTTAGCTGGTTCTGGTCTGATCCTCGACGAAGATTTCGGAACCGTCTTGGAGTTCTTCGACTCCCTCCTGGGAGGGATGCAGGATTCCAACAAATATGGTGGGGGGCTCTTCTCCGCCTCCACCCGAGGGGACTTCTCGGCGCGAGGTGGGGTTTCTCCCATTGGTGCGATGGGAGAACGCCTCACCTCACGAGAATCCCCTGAGGACAGAAACCCTCGTCCACGGGGGATGGAGAGAAAGTCTGGGGAGGGGAAGGAGCCTTCCTCGACAGCTTCCGAAGAACCAGTTTCACCCTTAGAGAAGTAACCACGTCGTCCACTCCTCTTTTCCTCTTCAGGGGGGCCGAGATAGCTGCTGATTTGAGGCCTAGTTCAGAGAAGGCAGGCTTGAAAGCCTGCGCAACCGCTCTGATCAAGGGCCCAAACCAGGGCAGCAGACTGACAGCAGCGCTGTCAGAGACACCCTCTGGTGGGAAGGTGATCGTAAGATCCCTAGGAGTGGAAACTACAACTGGGTCTGCCTGAAAAGAAGAAGCTGTAGAAGATATCCTGGACCTGTCCGGGTATTTCCCTCCCTCCGTTGGGCGAGCTGTCCTGCGCTTACATGGGGGGGAACGCGATGAAGATGACCTGACGCGTACTGCCGGATCCTGTGTGGGTACGCGCTGTGGTTCGCACTGGGAATCGCGCTCGCGCGATAGGCCATTGCCTACCTCGGGGGGCGATTGCTCGCGCGCGCGGGCGAGGGAGTGCGCGCGCGGGCGAGGGAGTGCGTGGGCGCGAGGGAGTGCGTGGGCGCGAGGGAGTGCGTGGGCGCGAGGGAGTGCGTGGGCGCGCGGGCGAGCGATGGCGCGCGGGCGAGCGATGGCGCGCAGGCGAGCGATGGCGCACAGGCGAGCGATGGCGCGTCGGCGAGGGGGCGCGTCGGCGCGTAGGAGAGTGGGCGAACGATGGCGCGTGGGTGCATAGGTGACGGGGCGCGAGCAGGAGATCGTGGGCGTGTAGTCTCTGGAACTGCAGGGTGAACAGGAGCTCGTGGGCGTGCAGGAGGGCGCTGGCAAGATGAGGCAGCAACCGGTGAGCGCTTGCGCGCAGGCGAACGTTGGTACACAGGGGAAACCTGGCGCTTAAGGGACTTACACACAATGTGTGAAAGCCCCTTTTGCCCCGAAGGGACCGGTGCCCATTTGAAAACGGGATGAGTGGGCGCCCACAGCGCGTCAGCAGCCAGGAAAGGTGAAGGCAGGTCAGCAGGTCTGGCAGGCGTAAGAGATCACGAACGATCTGCGGAGAGGTCCAGGTCCAAGGAAGTAGCAGGAACGGTAGCTGAAGGATGAGGTTCCTCTGTGGGGGACTGCGAGGATGACGATCCGAAGAGGCACCTCCTAACACCCTTGTGAGGAGAAGGAAGACCTCGGCGACAAAGAGGAAGGCGAGCCTTACGTCGGATGCGTCCTCTGGGAGCAGCAGGCAAACCATCGGCAGTCCTCTGAAGAGGAGTTTCTGTCAGTGAACTCCCCCGGGGGGGAGAATCACCAGCAGGAGAGACCGTTAGACTTAGATCCTCCCTCGAAGGATGTTCGGAGGGGGGAGCTAGGCCTTCAGCTACTACAGGAACACTCTCATTGGAAGCGTCTGCCACAACAGCCTCGACAATAGACAGAGGGTCAACCTCTGCTACCGCCAGTGACTGTTTGACAGCTGCTCCCAACCTGAGCATGTCAAACAGGGCTTCCTTGGAGGGCGAACCCTGAAGCCCCAAGGAAGCCCAAAGCTGCAAAAGATCATCATTAATAGGAGAAATAATTAAATCCTCCCCCGGGGGAGGAGGAGGAGCTGCCTCGCCATGGGAGGCAACTCCCTCTCCCAAACCCCGAGATCGGTCAACAACCTTACGGCCTACGCTACCACTCGACGGCCTCTCACGAGAGGCCGACCGAGTGGGAGCTTCGGATGAGGTTTGGGCTACGGAAGAAGAGTCCTTAGGATTTTCCTTCTTCAAAGCAACCTTTGAAGGATAAATATCCCGTCTGGACTTTTTCTTCCGGCGCCGAGAAAACCTCTCCCACTGGGAGGTAGGCCACTCCCTACATTCCATACAAACATTATCACTTCCACACCGCTGACCCCTACAATAAGGGCATAAGGTGTGAGGATCCGTCTCGATGGAAGACATGAAGGTCCCACAAGGGTGGTCAGGTAACCCAGGGCACTTCCGCATTGTAGAGGCCAACTTCACAACACTCTGAGAAAAAGAAAGAAAAAGCAATGATTAATGGCTGTCAAAAAGAAAGAAAAAGCAATGATTAATGGCTGTCAAAAAGGCGAGGGTAAAGGCGGACACGTCCGATCACCACCCGAGCCAAAGTAAAAGAGGAGCTACAACACAGGTGTGTGAGGGGGGAGGGTAGCTAGCTACCCTCCCTAACCCCCGCTAACTAGCGGTGGGGTAATAATCCCTCGTTAAAATTTTATGGCTCGTCCTTTCAGCCACGCGAAAGTAATTACCCACTTCAAATAGCGTGGTTTGCATTCCAGTTACGGAACAATTAACTATTTTTAGTTAATAAAAAGTTTTACTTCCATTCACTACATCGAAAAAGAAATTAAAATACAAGTCATACCACATAGTAAATACGAAGATTACGTCATATGATTGTGACGTCATCGGGTGGCGGTAGTGTTTACCTACCACCATTATGTTTTTAAAAGTAGGTCATATTTTTTCAGTAGGTGGAAAAACTCCTAATCCTACCCCTTTCAAGTTATGAACATATCGATCATAACCCAACACTACTCTCGGTTATAATCCAAACTAGCGAAAGCCAATAGTAAATTGTACATCACCAAGATGACTGCAATTATACAGGTTACAGCAAGTGAAAAATCCAACGTCTTGCTGCGTGAGCCGGCAGAGAAGTTATGAGGAATAATGGAATAGTTCCTAGGTACCTTGCTAGGGCGCACAGGTGGTACACCTGGCTATCCAATCGGCGATTAGCGCAAGTTTTGAAATTTCTGCTGTGACGTCAGAGACGTAAGCTATGTATATAACTACCAGGTAAGTCTTATGTTTAAAACATGAAGTTCACTGCTTCGTTTGGCCGAAGCCAAAGCTAGCAGGAACACCGTCTTCCAAGTCAAGTAGCGATCAGTTGCCTGGCGTAATGGTTAATAGGGAGATCTCTTAAAGAGACCAGAGAACTCGAACCACGTTCCATAGGGGAGGTCTCACTTCTGACTGAGGACAGGTAAGTTCATAACTCCATATGAGTAAGGAAAGTTCTAGCGATGAAGAAATATCCATTCCTTTCAGTCTAAAGGCGAGGCTTAAGACTAAGCGATAGCCTTTTACTGACGAGACTGACAGGCGCATTTCTTCACGCAAATACACGAGGAACTCCACTATTGTTGGAATAGTGGCATCGAGTGGAGAGATACCCCTTCCACGACACCAACCACAGAAGACTTTCCACTTTGCCTGGTAGATTGCTGTTGATGACTTTTGCAGGTACCCAGACATCCTAGTAGCAACTTGTTGCAAAAATCCTCTCTGAGAGAGGAGATGCTAGATAGTCTTCAGGCATGAAGTCGTAACGAAGCTACGGCTTTGTGGAATATGTTGGCATGTGGTTCTTTGAGTAGATTGTGTCGAGGCAGGAGTTCTCTTGGGGGCTCCGTTACGAGTTGCAGAATGTCTTGAAACCATTCTGTGTGATGCCATAGAGGAGCTATGAGGGTCATTGAAAGATTGACCGATGTTCTGGACTTGTTGAGTACCCTCCTCATCATACAGAATGGGGGAAAGGAATAAATGTCGATGTCGTCCCACCATTGTTGGATTGCATCTTGCCAGAGAGTCTTGGGGTCTGGGACTGGGGAACAATACAGCGGGAGCCTGGAGTTCAGGGCCGTCGCGAAGACGTCCACTGTCGGAGAACCCCACAAAGTCAGGACTTTGTTGGCTACTAGATGATCCAAAGACCACTCGGTACTCACTATCTGAGATGCTCTGCTCAGATTGTCAGCGAGCACATTCCTTTTGCCCAGAATGAAGCATGCCCATAGTGGTATCAAGTGGATTTTGGCCCAACTCAGTATCTCTACTACTAGATGGGATAGGTGCTGCAAAAAAGTACCTCCTTGCTTGTTGATGTAAGCCACTACTGTGGTGTTGTCGCTCATCACCACCACTGAGTGGGCTGCCAGGAACTGTTGGAACTGTTGAAGGGCCACAAAGACGGCCTTCATCTCTAGGAGATTTATGTGGAGGTACTTTTCTGACTCTGACCAGAGCCCTGAGGTCGTGTGGTGCAGCACGTGGGCCCCCCACCCTTTCTTTGAAGCGTCTGAGAACAGCATCAAATGCGGGGGGAGGACAAGAAGGTCCACTCCCTTTCATAGGTTCTCGTCTGCCACCCACCATTGGAGGTCTGTCAGTTCCGCTGATCCCATGGGGATCCGGATGTCTGGGGAATCGCGAATTTGATTCCACCGGGACTTGAGTTGCCATAGGAGGGATCTCATCCTGAGGCGACCATTGGGAATTAGACGGGCAAGCAATGAAAGGTGACCGAGGAGACGTAACCACGTATGGCCTGGAAGTTCTTCTCGTCTGAGAAAGGGTCTTGCGACCTTTCTCAGCCTTGTTATCCTGTCGTCTGATGGGAAGGCTTTGTGGAGATTGGTGTCTGTGATCATGCCTAGGTATACCAGTCTCTGTGTAAGAAGCAGGGAAGACTTCTCGAGATTTACCATGATCCCCAGATCCTGGCAAAGTCTCAGAAGTTTGTCTCGGTGTTGAAGATGGGTTGACACAGAGTCTGCTAGGATTAGCCAGTCGTCTAGATAACGGAGGAGAAGAATGCCAATCCTGTGCCCAAAAAGACACTATGGCAAACACTCTGGTGAAAACTTGGGGTGCTGTGGAAAGACCGAAGTACAGCACCTTGAACTGGTATTTTCTGTTGTCAAAGCTGAATCTTAAGTACTTCCTTCAAGACGGATAGACTAGGATCTGGAAGTATGCATCCTTTAGGTCTAGTGTACACATGAAGTCCTGAGGTCTTACTGCTAGTCTAACCGTGTCTGCAGTCTCCATGCTGAACGGAGTTTGTTTGACAAACTTGTTCAGGGCTGAGAGGTCGATGACTGGTCTCCAGCCTCCAGAGGCCTTTCTTACAAGAATCGACTGTAGAAGCCTGGGGACTAGTCGAGGACCTCTTGGAGAGCGCCCTTCTTCAACAGGGTCTGGACTTCTGCCCGAAGGGCCTGCCCCCTTGCCAATCCCATGGCAAGGGAGTCTATTGACACTGGATTCCTGGTCAGGGGAGGTAGAGATATTATGAACGGGACACGATATCCTAGACGAATCATGGAGATTGTCCAAGAATCGGCCCCGAGTTGCTTCCACCTGTCTGAGCAACTTTGTAGGCATCCCCCCACTGGTGGAAACGCAGGGGGAGTGCCTGTCCTAGTGTTTGCGGCCTCGGCTGCTCCCTCTAGGATTCTTTCCTACCCTGGAGGACTTATTGCCTTTTCTGATCTTGACAGGAAAGGGCTTATTAGACACCACTGTCTTCGCTGCTGTTTTCGTCGTTACGGTCTTGGTTGGACAGAACTGCTTAGGTGCTGGAGGTTTATAGGGCTTAGTTGTTAAAGCCCAATAGAGGAGGGAGTCTCGATGAGACTTCCTCCACCTCTCAGCAGCAAGTTCCATGTCCTTAGGCTCAAACAGATGGGCCCTCTTTCGGGAGGAATGTCTGAGCCTATTTATCTCGACGCTTGGAACCTGTTGGTGAAACCTCTCAGACACTGCATCTCGACGTTTCAAGATAGCGTTTGCCTACAAGTTCAAGACTTGGTGGGCAAGAAACTTGATCGTGCGAGTGCCTGAGAGTAAAGAGGTCTCCATTCCCTTCCTGGTACGCTCCTTAGAAAAATCCTCGGATCGTATCAGGATACCTATGGTCCCTAACCAAATGTCCAGCTACGAAGTAGCTTGCATCGCATACTTAGTGACCTTTTCCTGGTTAAGGACCTCGGTTGCCAAAACGAGACCTGCTGGCTGGAGAGTCTCTCAAGAGGGATTCCCCTGGTTAGCTCTCCCAGAGTGGTGAAGAGGATGAGCTGAACTGGGTTCCTCCAGGATCTCAAAGTACTTCCTTTGCTGTACGCAAGAAGGTGGGAGGAGCTTGTTCGTAGAGCCGGCACGGTTGGAGGAGGCAAACTCAGAGAGCTGTTAGGAGATCTTGTCCCTGGTACTCTTCAACCCTTGAGACCAGAGCAGGGCTGAACCGCTCTTTGAGGGTTTCTGAGTGGCAAAGACGCGGTCTACGACTGTGTCTTTGCCCTCTCGAGAGGGTATCTCTGGGTCAGAAAACCCATTGAGAACCCTCATTAGAGTCAGAACCTGCCAGAATGCATGTTCTGATTCTTGTTGGTCTCCTCCTGATGAAGGAGTCGCAGCGAAGTCTCCTTCTATCCCCAAGAACTCTTCTTGGGGTGAGTCGCAGACAATCCTTGAGTGGCTGGCTGTCTCCATTCTAGCCCTAGTGGAGGACTTTGGCAGAGTTTTGGAGTTTTGGGATTCCTTCTGAGGAAGGAGGTAAGATTCCAACATCGAAGGCCTGAGAGTCATGTCCCTCCTTGTCTCAGACTGAGGGGAACTCTCCGCGTGAAGGGAGGTTTCCTCCATTGGTGCGATGGAAGAGTCTCTCTCCTCGCGCAGTTCCCGTGGTGACGGATGGTCTTCATCCAACAGGGAGGGAGAGTATCCCTGGGGGGAAACTGGAGGGACTTGCCTTGATGGTCTGCACGGAGTCAGCTTCACCCTCAGGGAAGTGACCGCATCGGAAATTTCTCTTTTCCTCTTCAAAAGGGTAGAGGAAGCCATGGTTCCATATCTTGAGTCCAGAGCTATGAGTTGCTCTGATGAGCAGTCAGACAGGAAGGGCTTGAATGCCTGTGTTACAGCTCTGACTAAGACACTGAACCAAGGCTGCTGACTGACTGATGCACTGTCAAACAGATCCCCTGAAGGGAAAGGGACCGAAGGGTCCCTACGAGGAATCACCGTAATAGGTGGATCCGCCTTAGAAGGCAGTTTAGGGATCCTGAACCCCTCTGCTTGTGCCTGTTTCCCTTCTCCCGCAGAGCGCACTGGAATGCATTTGTGGGGAGGGGAATGAGGCGATGGCGACCTTGCCGGGTGTAGATCCTGCGCCCGTGCCTGTTGGTGCGCGCGAGAGAGTATTGGCGCGCGTGCGCCAGTGAGAGGTGGCGCGTGCCCACGTCTCTGTGCATGCGAGCCGGAGATATTTGACGCGCAGGAGAGCGCCGGCGCGCCGGTGAGGGCTGCATTGTGCTTGCTGTCTCACCTACAGTGTGTTTGTGCGCTGGAGAATATTGGCACGCAGGTTGGCACGCAGGAGATATATGATGCCCAGGCTGGCATGTGGGAGAGTGATGGCGCGTAGGAGATCCTGGGCGCGCAAGAGAGCGCAAGCGCGCTTTAGTGCGCTGGCGCGTGGGCGACCCTGGGCGTGAGAGCGTAGGTGAACATGGACGTGTGGCGCGCAGGAGAGCGCTGACGTGAAGAAAACGTTGGCGCGCAGGTGCATGAATTTGCTGCCTTCTATGAGGGCGAGCAAGTGAAGGGGCGTGCTGAAGCCCTGTAGAGTGACGAGCTGCTGGTGAGCGCTGAATTTCTGTCAGATGGCGAGCTGCAGGGCGATGGTGCGCAGCTACAAAGAGGCTCTACCGATGACAGGAATGGTAATAATAATAATAATAATAATAATGTTTATTGGACAAAAACATATTTACATACAAAATATTTACAAAAAAAGACTCGGTCAAAGCCCATGTGGAGCAGAGCTCTTTGGGCAATAATACAAATAAAATAATATCATCAATTAAAAAAAATTTATAAAAAGTAAATATTGATATAGATAAACTAAATGTACACATACATATACATAAGTATATACATATGCATACATATACACACACATGTACATATACACATAGATATATATAAATGAGATTTTTAGCCTAAAAATAAATGGAAATGTATATTCATATAATAAAGAAGGGTGGAATAATAAACAGTGCAAATTTTGAATTTAAACATTGATATGGTAGAAATGCTAGAATTACAAATGTATACAAGCAATAAACAATATAAGAATTAAGAACATTATAGTGTGCATTAATGGTTAGGTCATGAAGAAATGTCTACTAATAAAACTTAGTACACAGATAATAACAGATTAGTATATGACAAATTCGGAGATAATTTGTATTTTTCCTAACCATACAAACCTTAGCCATTTACATTGGGTTTACTTTCAGCGTAGCTGAAATGACGAGCCAATAGTTTTTAACGAGGGTTAACTACCCCTGCGGTAGTTAGCGGGGGTAGGGGAAGGGGTAGCTTGCTACCCCTCCCCCCCACACACCGGTGATTTGCTTCACTTCACTTAAGGTAGGACTTGACTTGGGGGACAGGGCTGGCGGCCAAATATCTGTAAATAGCTAAGGTTTCTATGGTTAGGAAAAATACAAATTATCTCCGAATTTGTCATTTGTTCCGTAACCGAAATACAAACCACGCTAATTACATTGGGTGACTTACCCCTTAGGAAGGGTGGAAAGTCCCCAGCCTTACTGACTTTGGCTTTACCCGGGGGCTCCGCCTCCCAGTGAGTAGCACATGAGAAAAGGAGCCCCTGCACCTCACAAGTTCCTTGCATCGCAAGGAACTTGTGGCCTACATAAGTTGTGTGTGGAGGAAAGAGCGTGACTCGTCCTATGAAGTTGACCTTGAGACCTTTAGATAGGAATCCAGAATAGGACGTTCCCAATACCACCTCGTCAGGGTAAGGGGGACGCGACAGTATTAAACTTAATACTAGGAGCACAAGGAAGCATGGGTTACCTGCAGAGGTTGAGGTCAGCTATGCGGAGACCAGGATGCTGCTTCCCCAAGAGAGGGGAGGATGAAGAAAGAAGTAAGGGTCAGACATACTCTTTCATTCACGCAGACTAAAACCGGGTAACAACGCCCTCAACCTACTGCTACTTGTCCATAAAGGAGCCTGAAGTTAGACCAGCTGTTGTGCAGCCACCACAGGGCCGATAGAAAAGGTATCGAGGCTCCTGTGGGTCACGTCCTGCAGGTAGTGGGCTGTAACCCTTCGAATCCAAGCCGAGATGGTATTCTTGGTGACCCTCCTCTTCGTCCTGCCTGTGCTAACAAACAATGCTTGCACTTGAGGACGAACTGCAGCTGTTCTCTTCAAGTAATACCTCAGACTCCTCACTGGACATAGTAGCAGCTGGTCTGGGTCGCTTGTTACAGAACGGAGACTCGCGATCCTGAAAGAGTCGAATCGTGGGTCCGGCACTCCAGGATTCTGAGTCTTGGCAACAAACTCAGGGACGAACCTGAACGTTACCTCCCCCCATCCCCTTGAATGGGCGATGTCGTACGAGAGACCATGAAGTTCACTAACTCGCTTGACAGAGGCCAAAGCGTGCAGGAAAGCCATCTTCCAAGACAGGTGGCGATCAGATGCCTGGCGTAATGGTTCGAAGAGAGGTCTCTTAAGACCCCTGAGAACCCGAACCACGTTCCAAGGAGGAGGTCTCACTTCCGACTGAGGGCAGGTAAGCTCATGGCTACATATGAGTAGAGAGAGTTCCTGCGAGGAAGAAATGTCCACTCCTTTCAGCCTAAAAGCCAAGCTTAAGGCTGAGCGATAGCCTTTCACCGCTGAGACCGAAAGGCGCATTTCCTCCCGCAAATAAACGAGGAACTCCGCTATTGCTGGAATAGCGGCATCGAGTGGAGAGATACCCCTCCCACGACACCAACCACAGAAGACTTTCCACTTCGCCTGGTAGACTATCTCAGAAGACTTTCACAGGTGCCGAGACATCCTCTCCGCAACCTGTTGCGAAAAGCCTTTCTCCGTGAGGAGACGCTGGACAGTCTCCAGGCGTGAAGCCGAAGCGAGGCTACGGCCTTGTGGAAGATGTTGCAGTGTGGTTGTCTGAGTAGCTCGTGTCGTGGGGGAAGTTCTCTTGGGAGCTCCGTCAGGAGCTGCAGAAGGTCCGGGAACCATTCCGCGTGATGCCATAGCGGAGCTATCAGTCATCGAACAGTTGACCGATAGTCTGGTCCTGTTGAGCACCCTTCTCATCAGACAGAACGGTGAGAAGGCGTACACGTCGATGTTGTCCCACCGTTGTTGGAAAGCATCTTGCCAGAGTGCCTTGGGGTCCGGGACTGGGGAGCAGTACAGGGGCAGCTTGAAATTCAAAGCTGTCGCGAACAGATCCACGGTCGGGAAACCCCACAAAGTCAGGACTTTGTTGCTATCTGAGGATCCAAAGACCACTCAGTGCTCACTATTTGCGAAGCCCTGCTCAGACTGTCGGTGAGCACATTCCTCTTGCCAGGAATGAAGCGAGCTGATAGTGTTATCGAGGGGACTTCGGTCTACCTCAGAATCTCTACTGCAAGATGGGATAGCTGCTGCGAAAAAATACCTCCCCGCTTGTTGATATAAGCCACTAACGTGGTGTTGTCGCTCATCACCACCACGGAGTGACCCGCCAGGGTCCGTTGGAACTGCTGAAGAGCCAGAAAGACGGCACTCATCTCTAGCAGGTTGATGTGCAGGTACTTTTCTGATTCCGACCAAAGGCCTGAGGTCCTCTGGTCCAGAATGTGGGCCCCCCACCCTTCTTTTGACGCGTCCGAAAACAATGTCAACTCCGGGGGGAGGACGAGAAGATCTACTCCCTTTCGCAGGTTCTCGTCGACCAGCCACCACCGCAGGTCCACCTGTTCCGAAGGTTCTATCGGGACCTGTAAGTCCGGGGAATCGGATCCTTGATTCCACCGGGACTTGAGCCGGCGGTTTGGAACCAGACGAGCCAGGGAGGACAGGTGACCTAAGAGACGCAACCACGATTAGGCGGGAAGCTTTTCTCGCCTGAGGAAGGGTTCCGCCACCCTCCTCAGCCTTGCTATCCTGTCGTCTGATCGAAAGGCTTTGTGGAGATAGGTGTCTAACAACATGCCTAGATAAACCAGTTGTTTGGACGGCTGCAGAGAGGACTTCTCGAGGTTTACCACGATCCCCAGATCCTGGCAAAGTCCCAGAAGCCTGTCTCGGTGTCGAAGAAGGGTCGACTCCGAATCTGCTAGGATCAGCCAGTCGTCCAGATAACGAAGGAGACGGATGCCGTTCCTGTGCGCCCAAGATGAAATCAGGGTGAACACTCTGGTGAACACCTGAGGTGCTGTGGAGAGACCGAAGCACAGCACCTTGAACTGGTAGGTCTTGCTATCTAGGCTGAATCTCAAGTACTTCCTGGAAGACGGATGGATTGGGATCTGGAAGTACGCGTCCTTTAGATCCAGTGTGCACATGAAGTCTTGTGGTCTCACCGCAAGTCTGACCGTGTCCGCTGTCTCCATGCTGAACGGAGTTTGCTTGACAAACTTGTTCAGAGCTGAGGTCGATGACAGGTCTCCAGCCTCAAGATGCCTTCTTTACAAGAAAGTGTCGACTGAAGAAGCCTGGGGAGCCGTCGACGACCTCCTGGAGAGCATCCTTCTTGAGCATGGTCTCAACTTCTGCCCGAAGGGCTAGCCCCTTTACCAATCCCATGGCATAGGAGCTCAACGACACTGGATTCGCTGTCAGGGGAGGTTGAGATGTCTTGAATGGGACGCGATAGCCTTGGCCGATCACAGAGACCGTCCAAGCATCGGCCCCTTGTTGCTGCCACCTGTGCACGCAACTTTGAAGGCATCCCCCCACAGGTGGACACGCAGGGGGACTGCCACTCCTAGCGTTTGCGGCCGCGGCCGCTCCCTCTGGGAGTCTTGCCTCCCCTGGAGGACTTACCGCCCCTCTTGTCCTTAGCTGGAAAGGGCTGGGGCTTAGACACTACTTTCTTAGCTGCCGGTGACTGCTTTGGTGTCTTGCAAGGCTGCTGCTGCGGTTGCTGCGGAGCTGGAGGATTATAGGGCCGAGATGCAAGGACCCATTGGAGGAGGGAGTCCTGGCTCGACTTCCTCCACCTCTCAGCCGTGCGTTCCATGTCCTGCGGCTCTAACAGATTCCCCCCAAGGAGGGAAGCGTGCCTGAGCCTGCAGACATCCACGGCAGGGACCTTCGAGTGGATCTTCTCGGTCACCGCATCACAACGCTTCAACACCGAGTTGTCCCAAAGGTTGGTAACCTGATGTGCCAGGAACTCGATGGAGCGAGTGCCCGAGAGGAGGAAGGTCTCCAGGGCCTTCCTATTGGTTTCCTTAGACAGATCCTCGGAGCGCAATAGGATGCCCAGAGAACCTAGCCAGATATCCAGCCACAAAGTGGCCTGCATGGTACACTTCGCGACCTTCTCATGGCTCAGGATCTCCGACGCCGAGAACGTCACCTGCCGGGCGGAGAGCTTCTCAAGGGGAACTCCCCTAGCGAGCTCTTCTACCGAATGATGGAGAGAAAGAGCGAGGCTAGACTCCCCCATGATCTCAAAATACCTCTTCTGCTGGAGACGAGGAGGTGGGAGGAGTTTGTTCCCGGCAGAGGAACGACTGGAGGAAGCGAGACCCGCGAGTTAAGCATTGGCCCTGGCTCTGGCACTCTTCAGCCCCTGGGACCAGGGCAAAGCCGCGCTGGCCTTGGGGGGCTTCTGAGTTCCGTACACCTGATCCAGGACCGTGTCCTTGCCTTCACGGGGGGCGATCACGGGGTCCATGAACCCGTTGAGCTGTCTCATCAGGCTCAGGACTTGCCAGAAGGCGTGCTCAGACTATTGCTGGTCTCCTCCCTGTGGACTGGCAGCTAAGTCTCCCGTCCCCGGAATCTCTTCCTGGGGAGATGCATGGACGTTTTCCCGGGGTGCAGCTGGCTCCTGACGAATTCGAGAAGAGGACTTCGGAATCGTCTTGGAGTCTTTAGGTTCCCTCCTGGGCGGGATACACGACCCCAACAAAGAGGTCTGGAAGGTGCCTTCCACGCGAGACGATTCCCCTCCATGAGGAGACGACTCCCCCCTTGGTGCAGAGGGGGAGACCGCTACCTCACTGGATTCTCCTGAGGACGGAAAAGCCTCGTCTTCAGGAGAAGGAGAAAGCGCCTGCGAAGGGGATGGAGCCTTCCTGACGGACCTCTTAGGAACCAGCTTCTCTCTGGGAGAAGTCACCACGAAATCCACTCCTCTCCTTCTCTTCAACGGGGGCGAGGCCGCCGTTGGCTTGTGTCCTTGATCGGCGAGTGCCGGCTTCATAGCCTTCACTAACGCCCGCATCAAAGGACCAAACCAAGACTGCCGAGACACGGACACAGAGTCCAAAATTCCCGCTGAAGGGAAGGGGATCGGGCGATCCTTCGGAGTGGACACCATTGGACCTGCCTGTAAGGAAAAAGGGGAAGAAAGTTGTTCTGACCTCTCCAATGGGTCTTCCCTATCCTGAAAAAGAGACCTGCGCTTAGGCGGAAGCGATCCTGATTGCGGTCTGGCGACACGCGTCCCTGCTGCTGTCGCGAGCTGCGGAACCCGACGCGAACGGGGGTCGTGCTCACGCACGTGCGTAGGCGACACTAAGGAGTCGCGCGAGAGGCTGTTGAAGCGCAGGCGCGCAATCGCGCGGAGATAATCGAGCGCGGGCAAACGATCGCGTGGGCGTGTAGGCGAGTAAGCGCGTGGGCGAGTAAGCACGTGAGCGCGTGGGCGGGCGAGCGAGCGCGTGGGCGAGCGAGCGCGAGGGCGAGCTGGCGAGTGAGCGCGTTGGCGCGTGGGCAAACGAGACCGCTCCGACGACCGCTGTCGATGGTGTCCAGGGGACCTGTAACGCGTGGGAGATCGATGACAAGCAGGCGATCGATGGCGCGTTGGTGAACGCTGGAGCGTAGGCGAGCGATGGCGCGTTGGCGCATGGTGGCGTGTTGGCGCGTAGAACGCGCAGGCGAGCGACCGCGCATGGGCGAGCTGGAAGAAGGAGACCCATGTCTCTCCAGATCCTTTGGGCGCCGACGCGTAGGAGAGCGCTTGCGCGCAGGCGAAAAATCACGCAGGCGGTCAGGAGATCGCCGATGTTCAGGGGATCGCTGACGCGCTGGGGACCGTTGACGCGCAGGAGATCGCTGACGAGCAGGCAAACATTGACGCGTCTGTGATCGCTGGCGAGCAGAAGGGTGACGCGTGGAATCCTGTGTGGGAGCTGCCGGCGCGTTGCGCAAAGGCGAACGTTCACGAACGGCCTCAGGAACAGAAGGAGCGTGGGCGCGAGGGCGTACAGTAGCCTTAGAACTACGCGTAGGCGACAGCGAGCGTTGTTGTGCTGGAACAGGCTGACGAGCAGGATCGCGAGGGCTAGGAGAAGAAGAGTCCTTGTCCAAGACCTGAACCGCGTGGGCGAACATGGGCGCGTATCAGGAACTGGGAGCGCAGGTGCGCTCTGACGGGCAGGAGATCTAGAGCGCTCAGGAGACCGGTGGCGCGCTGGGCGCACAACAGGAACAGCAGGATGTTCGGAGTCCTCAAGAGATTGCTGGCGAGCAGTGGGGCGACGATCATCAGGAGAGCGCTGGCGATCAGGAGAACGCTGACGAGCAGGAGAGCGCCTGTGCGCTAACTCTGCAGAAAGGTGCGCAGGGGAACCCTGATGCGCAAGGGAAGCACCCACACCGTGGGAGGCAACCCTTTGCCCCGAAGGGACCGTTGCCCGTCGGATGACGAGGTCAGACTGCTACCCATCTGCACCAGGGGCAGAAGGTCTGGAAGGCATTGGAGAACGAGATCGATCCCCGGAGAGGACTAAGGAGGCAGAAGCTGCAGGCTGCTTACGGCGAAGAGAATCCCCCTCGGAGGAAGGAGGCGAAGATTCAAAAAGGCGCCTCTTAGCACCCTTATAGGGAGACGGGAGGCCCTTACGACGTAGCGGACAGTGAGCCTTACGGCGAAGGCGGCCACGAGGGGGGCCGTCAGGATCATCCGTCCTCCGAAGGGGAGTCTCAGTTAAAGCGCTCCCCCGAGAGGGAGGCTTGGCAGAAGAAGAGCCCGTGGGACTCCCTTCTCCCTTCAAAGGATGTACAGAAGGGGGAGGAGAGCCTTCAGCAACGTCATCCTCATCAGGAACCGCAGAGGTTTGCCCCGACCCGTCAGAAGCCTCTGTCACCACGACGTCGACGATAGACAGAGGATCTACCTCTGCTATCACCGACAACTGCTTAACAGCGGCCCCCAACTGGACAAGGTCAAACAGGGCTTCCTTGGAGGGCAGGCCCTTCAGCCCCAAGGAAGCCCAAAGCTGAAAGAGATCATCATGAGACAAAGAGTCATTATCAACAACCTCCCCCGGGGGAGGAGGGGGAGCAGCCCCGCTATAGGAGGCGACGCCCTCTCCCCCAACCCAAGGTCAGGAAACAGAACTAGGGCCTGCGCTCCCACTCGGCGGTCTCTCCTTCGGAGCCGGACGAGGGGGAGCTACGGAGGAGATTTGGGCGACGTTAGAAGAGTCCTGAGAGCCTTCCTCCTTCAAGGCAACCCCAGAAGGAGAACGGTCTCTCTTGGACTTCTTCTTACGCCGGCAGCCAAACTTCTCCCACTGGGAGACAGACCACTCCCTACACTCACTACAAGTATTTTCTCTGTCACACCGTCGGCCTCGACACTGTGGGCAAAGGGTGTGAGGATCCGTATCCACCGCAGACATGAAAGTACCGCAAGGGCGACCGGCAATACCAGGGCACTTGCGCATGATGGATATCCAAGGGTGAGGCCAACTTCAAACACACACAAGCTGAGGAAAAGCAAAAAAGATTAAGGCTGTCAAACGAGGGCGATGGACAGACACGTCTGTTCATCGCCGGAGCCCAAAAAAAAAAAAGCAAATCACCGGTGTGTGTGTGGGGGGGGGTAAGCAAGCTACCCCTTCCCCTAACCCCGCTAACTACCTCGGGGGTAGTTAACCCTCATTAAAAACTATTGGCTCTTCAGCTACGCCGAAAGTAAACCCAATGTAAATAGCGTGGTTTGTATTTCGGTTACGGAATAAATGATTTTTTAAAAGATCAAATGCTAAACAATGCCTTAAGATAAGCAGGCAGAGTATTCCATTGTTTAACTCCCTGATAGAGATAAAACTGTTCACATTTCTTTACACGTACGAAGGGAAGAGTTAAGTTAGAGTCTCTTGTTCCATATTGGTGTGCTGATTGTACCCGAATTATTTTTTGTCTAATGGATGGATATTTATGCAGCGAAAGTGTTTGAAACATCAAATTCCTTAAGGAGAGTTTGTAGGTGTCCTCCAACTTCAGAATCGAGAGAGACCAGAATAGAGGTGATGTATGAGCTAAATAATCACTCAAAGTTATTATTCTCACCAGTTTTTTTTGCATAACAATTAGCGGTTGCAGGACGTTTTTACTGCAACTCCCCCACGCTGTAATGCAGTAATTTAGATGAGGAGATATTAAAGAGTGGTAGAGTTGTTTTTAATATAAATAGCGGGAAATAATCCTTTAGCCTAAATATACCTGTAACTTTGGAAATTTTATTGACTACCATATCCACATGCTTACTGAAGGTTAATTTATTGTCAAACATTACTCCTAAAAATTTTCCGCTGGACTTCTGGTCAAGAGTGTGATTTCCTATTGCAACTCTTATGTTACCGGGAACTTTGTGCAAAGAAAATATTATGAAATATGTTTTTCTCTCATTTAGGGTCAATTTATTCGATAGTAACCAATTTTTAACATTATTTAAGCTAGCAGTTAAAGAATTCCATCCATCCATATACCAAGGCACTTCCCCCAATTTTGGGGGGTAGCCGACATCAACAAAGAAACAAAACAAAAAGGGGACTACTCTCTACGTTCCTCCAGCCTAACCAGGGACTCAGCCGAGTTCAGCTGGTACTGCTAGGGTGCCACAGCCCAACCTCCCACAATTCCACCACAGATGAAGCTTCATAATGCTGAATCCCCTACTGCTGCTACCTCCGCGGTCATCTAAGGCACCAGAGGAAGCAGCAGGGCCTACCAGAACTGCGTCACAATCGCTCGCCATTCATTCCTATTTCTAGCACGCTCTCTTGCCTCTCTCACATCTATCCTCCTATCACCCAGAGCTTTCTTCACACCATCCATCCACCCAAACCTTGGCCTTCCTCTTGTACTTCTCCCATCAACTCTTGCATTCATCACCTTCTTTAGCAGGCAGCCATTTTCCATTCTCTCAACATGGCAAAACCACCTCAACACATTCATATCCACTCTAGCCGCTAACTCATTTCTTACACCTGTTCTCACTCTCACCACTTCGTTCCTAACCCTATCTACTCGAGATACACCAGCCATACTCCTTAGACACTTCATCTCAAACACATTCAATTTCTGTCTCTCCATCACTTTCATTCCCCACAACTCTGATCCATACATCACAGTTGGTATAATCACTTTCTCATATAGAACTCTCTTTACATTCATGCCCAACCCTCTATTTTTTACTACTCCCTTAACTGCCCCCAACACTTTGCATCCTTCATTCACTCTCTGACGTACATCTGCTTCCACTCCACCATTTGCTGCAACAACAGACCCCAAGTACTTAAACTGATCCACCTCCTCAAGTAACTCTCCATTCAACATGACATTCAACCTTGCACCAGCTTCCCTTCTCGCACATCTCATAACCTTACTCTTACCCACATTAACTCTCAACTTCCTTCTCTCACACACCCTTCCAAATTCTGTCACTAGTCGGTCAAGCTTCTCTTCTGTGTCTGCTACCAGTACAGTATCATCCGCAAACAACAACTGATTTACCTCCCATTCATGATCATTTTCGTCTACCAGTTTTAATCCTCGTCCAAGCACTCGAGCATTCACCTCTCTCACCACTCCATCAACATACAAGTTAAACAACCACGGCGACATCACACATCCCTGTCTCAGCCCCACTCTCACCGGAAACCAATCGCTCACTTCATTTCCTATTCTAACACATGCTTTACTACCTTTGTAGAAACTTTTCACTGCTTGCAACAACCTTCCACCAACTCCATATAACCTCATCACATTCCACATTGCTTCCCTATCAACTCTATCATATGCTTTCTCCAGATCCATAAACGCAACATACACCTCCTTACCTTTTGCTAAATATTTCTCGCATATCTGCCTAACTGTAAAAATCTGATTCATACAACCCCTACCTCTTCTAAAACCGGGCACGCCGACTGGACGTCTAGCTCTTTGGGGCCAGGGGCGCCGTCCTGCCGAGGTACTGGATTTCATCTGTGGGGACGTCCGCACCAGGGGCCTGGGTTAACGCAGGCAACGCTGGTTCAGCGGGGACTCTCGTCCGCCCAAGGGCTCTGGGTGCCGAGGATGCGGTTCCCGTGGGCTGACCCGACAGCGGGAACCGTTCCTTCTGACCCGAAGGCCGCACCAGCTGGGCTGGTTCGGCCAGGCCGCCCGACAAGAAGCGCGTTTCCCCCCGCTGGGCGGGGTTAACCGGAGGCTTCGGGGACTTACGCTTACCTGTAGAGTCTTTCCTACGGCTTGATCTCGAGGAGCCGGGTCACCGGGCACTCCCCGGGCGCTTCGGTTCTGGAATACCAGGCACTCCCTTGCAGTGGTACCGGTCTTCCCCGGCGGGGAGCTCCGCACCAGGTTCGGGGGTCAGAACCGGCATCGCCGTACCGTCGAGGACTACTGTTCGTGTATTCTCTCTGGGGGACGCGGACGCGGATCCCCGTGGGCTGACCCGACGGAGGGAACCGTTCCTTTTAAGTCCGAGGGCCGAACCAGCTGTGCTGATTCGGCCAAGCTGCCCGTAAAGAAGCCCGGTTACACCCGCTGGCGGGGTGAACCGGAAGCTTCGCGGTCTTACGCCTGCCTGAAGAGGCCTTCTCGCATTTCTCCCTGCGAGGGTTATATCTGCGTCTGGAGGATGGCCTTCGTGGTGAGAAAAACCCTGGGTTGCCGGTACGGGGAACGCTGCAATACAGACCTGGGAGGCTCCTTCTCGGCGAGGCCCTCGGCTGCAGAAGAGACTGAAAAATACGCTAAGAGACTGGAGAAGAATTAGGGACATTTTTCCCCCACATGGGGTCATCAGAGGAGACGTGGCCTGCTTGCACCAGGACTCCGTCCCCCCACACACTCTCGAAAGTAGTACTTACCTCGAACTACTTCTTAAGAGTTATCTTCTCCACAATAAACCAACCTCGTCTCCTACTCTGGGTAGGAGAGGGTGGTAGGGAAGCTCTGTCAGGCGAGACGCCCGGCGCTAGTCTTCTTAGGCGAACCCTTCGTCGCCTACTTCTTCTTGGTACTATACCGCACCCACTCAAACTCCTGGGGAAGAGCAATGGGCACTTCCCCGCAACTGACTTACCTCGTCCCCTACTCTGGGTAGGGGAAGATGGCTGTATAAGAATCTCTATTCGACGAGGCATCGGGAATTAAGTGGCGAGGAGAGGCTCGTCTTCCTATGAGCCTCTTGGATGTATTCTTCCTCTTGGTGCCAAAGTGCACTCACTGCACTACGTTCCAGGACTAGTAGTCCTGACACGTGGTTGAAGGGGAACATAAGCTGCCCCTACACGGCTAACACCGAGGATAAGGGGAGGAAGAATGATTTATTGTAAAATTGTTCCCTTCAGCTATTAATTCCTTGAAGGAAATCAAGGAATACTGTTCCATAACGCACACAACGCACGACACAAGCACTTAAGGAAATTAATTAAACACTGGGTAAGCACACGGTTGAAAAGTGAACGCACAGGAACACTTGGGAAAGCACACTGCGAAAAAACACAAGTCCCCACGCTGGGAACACGTGGAACACTAAACGCGCACAAAGGATCGAGAGAGACGAGAGTGAGGTGTGAACACCTCACGACCAAGGAACTTAATGAGGAGAATGACCCAGAGAAGCAGTGACCTGCCCTAATCCTGCCCTCGGGGCGCATTCCTTGGCGGCGGGGGTAGGCCTATGTAGAGAACGGAGTAGGGGGGTAACGGCGCGAAAAACCTTGGTCGAGAAAGAGAGATCACCAAGTGACTCCAAAAGAAAGTAGTTCTCGGTAAGTATTTTGTGTTGGAACAAACACATATTAAACAATCTCACCAACCATTCAAGTACAGTCACACCCCCTTCCTTCAACATCTCAGCTTTCACACCATCCATACCAGATGCTTTTCCTACCCTCGTTTCATCTAGTGCTCTCCTCACTTCCTCTATTGTAATCTCTCTCTCATTCTCATCTCCCATCACTGGCACCTCAACACCTGGAACAGCAATTATATCTGCCTCCCTATTATCCTCAACATTCAGCAAACTTTCAAAATATTCCGCCCACCTTTTCCTTGCCTCCTCTCCTTTTAACAACCTTCCATTTCCATCTCTTTAATTCTTGCGCCAGCCTTCCTTACTCTCTTCACTTCTTTCCAAAACTACTTCTTATTCTCTTCATATGACTGACCCAGTCCCTGACCCCACCTCAGGTCAGCTGCTCTCTTTGCCTCACGTACCTTGCGCTTTACTTCCACCTTTTTCTCTCTATATTTTTCATACTTCTCTATACTATTACTCTGCAGCCATTCTTCAAAAGCCCTCTTTTTCTCTTCCACTTTTACCTTCACTCCTTCATTCCACCATTCACTGCCCTTCCTCATGCTGCCTCCAACAACCTTCTTGCCACATACATCACTTGCAATCCCAACAAAATTTTCTTTTGCTAACTTCCACTCATCCTCTAAATTACCAGTTTCTCTTACTCTCACCTCGTCATATGCCATTTTCAACCTTTCCTGATATTTACTTTTTACCCCCGGTTTTATTAGCTCTTCAACCCTCACTAGCTCCCTTTTACATCCACCTACTCTATTCCCCCACTCTTTTCCTACAACTAATTTTCCTTCCACCAAAAAATGATCAGACATACCATTAGCCATACCCCTAAACACGTGCACCTCTTTCAATCTTCCAAACATTCTTTTAGTTATCAACACATAATCCATTAATGCCCTTTCTACTACTCTTCCATTTGCCACTCTTACCCATGTATACTTATTTTTATCTTTCTTTTTAAAAAAGCTAGCACTTATTACCATCTCTTGTTCAACACACATATCTACCAGTCTCTCACCACTCTCATTTTCACCTGGTACGCCATACTTCCCAATGACACCTTCTACCTCTCCAGTGCCCACTCTAGCATTTAAGTCACCCATGACAACTACATAATTCCTTCTACCCAGTCCTTCTACACACCTAGTTAATTCATTCTAGAACTCATTCCGCTCTTCTTCACTTTTCTCACTACCTGGCCCATATGCATTGACAAACGCCCAACAAAGGGAATAAATATTTTTATGACAAAGATGGAGCGTGGTGTCATCAGCAAAAAGTATGGAGTTTAATCTGCCAAATGAGCGAGGCAAATCATTAATAAAGATGAGTAAAAATAACGGTCCTAAGACTGATCCCTGAGGGACACCTATTTTGACATCCATAATCTCTGAAAGACGACCATCGAGCGTGACAAATTGTTTTCGATTTGTTAGGTAGGATTGGAGTAAGAGTAGTGCATTGCCTCGTATACTGTACCATAATGTTCCAGCTTTTGAAGTAGTATATCATGAGACAACAGTATCAAAGGCTTTGCTCAAATCCAAAAAAACCGCACCAAGGTATTCATTTTTAATCATTGCATTATAGATATTTTCAAGAAGGTCATGAAAGGCATCACTAGTACTTACGCCTCGTAAGAAACCATACTGACACGTAGAGAAGATGTTACAACTATTGAAGAAAGAGTAAAGTCGATTAATAATAGTTTTTCAAATATTTTATTCAACAAAGGAAGGCAGCTAATTGGTCTACAGTATAGTTATTAACATCTGATATGTCACCAGATTTGTGTAACACAGTCACACACGCAATTTTCAAAATGTCAGGATAAATACCAGCATCTAAACAACGGTTGAATAGCATAGATATAGGAAAGGCAAGTAGGTTAGCATTGTTTTAATATAATCTTGTAGGAGGAGAATGAATATTTGCTTTTTTGTTTTTCAGTTTTTTTATAATGTTTATCACTTCAAATGGAGATGAAAGGGTAAAAAAAATAGACTGCTGATTTGAGGGAGGCAAATAGGTATGGAAATCTAAGTTAATATTTTGAGGTAAAGCATCCCTTAGAGTAACGCCTATTGTAGAGAAATGAAGATTAAAAGCATTTGCAATTTGTTTAGTGTCAGTAATGGTTTCCCCGTTTCGAATCAGTTTTCTGAGTGAGGTACTCTTTTTTCTGCCTGGCCTTAGTGACGAGTTGATTAAGTCCCAAGATTTTTTGGCATCTCTACGGAGTTGGTCAAAAGTACTCTCAAAATAGTTTTTCTTTGCCTTGCGTATTAATGTACATAACAGATTACAATAGTTGTTGTACTGTTGGCTACTATAATTACCTAATTTCATTCTTCGGTACAGATTATGTTTAATATTAATTGATTCAAGAAGTCCTTTGGAAATCCACCTATTCATCAATTTTTTAACACTAACAAATTTGTTTTTACGGGAAAACACTCATTGAAGAAACTGTCAATCTTGTCACTGAAAGAGGACACACCTATGTGAGGATTTAAGGAGGCGTGACCATATTCTGCTGACCAGTCTCTACCCCGGAGTAAGTTCTGTAAATTTTCTATCATTAATTTGGCTCATGTCTCTAAATTGAATTCTTATTTTGTCACTCATGGTGCTTAGTGCAGGCAATAAAAGGCTACCGAAAATTGGGTAATGATCAGTGATATCAGCTAAAAATATCCCAGAGTTACTAACGAGGTTATTATTGGCCCAAATGTGATCGATACAGGAAAGAGAGTCATTTGACCCGATCCTGGTAGGCCTAGTTATTGATGGTCGGTATTAGAAAGACCGCATTGTATTGATCAGTCTCCGTGTGGTCTCGCTTTCCCCTTCCCTCATTAGGCAGATGTTAAAATCCCCTGTGACAACAGTATTCCCAGAAGAGATACCTGGACTTCTTAGTACTGCCTCTAGAGAGTTAAAAAACATATTCTCGTCACCTCCTGGACGCCTGTATATACCTAAGATAATAGCAGAATGAGAGGAATTGGGAACAGAAACTGTAGCCCCGGCACTTTCAAAATTATCTGTAGATATGCTTAACTCATCGAGAGGTTTAAACAAAAGTGAATCTTTAACAAAAATGCTCACACCACCACCCCTCCGGCCCTCACGATAATTATGAAAAGCATTATACCCTGGAAGTGAATTCATGCAATGTGTTTCTTGCTTAGCCCAAGTTTCAGTTAGCACTATAATGTCAAATTCATGATTGCAATTTTTCAAATAACCAATAAATTCGTCGTGATTTTTCTTAAAACTTCTAATGTTAAGGCTTATTAGCGAAAGGCATTGCCGCATATGATCAGGGAGAGAATCATTAAAAGTATCAATGGTATAACATTTACAGGAAAATAGATCGGCTGCATTCACAAAATATGTTATTTTCATAATAAAATAAATTTTTGAATATACTTACCCGGTGATTATAATAGCTGCAACTCTGTTGCTCGACAGAAAACTCTAAGGTAAAATTCGCCAGCGATCGCTACACAGGTTGCGGGTGTGCCCAACAGCGCCATCTGTCGTCCAGATACCCAGTACTCAATGTAAACAAAGAACTCAATTTTCTCCTCGTCCCACTGCGTCTCTATTGGGGAGGAAGGGAGGGTCCTTTAATTTATAATCACCGGGTAAGTATATTCAAAAATTTATTTTACTGTATTATAAAAATAACATTTTTCAATATTTAACTTAGCCGGTGATTATAATAGCTGATTCCCACCCAGGGGGGTGGGTAGAGACCAGCAAAATATGTTTACATTATTATGAGCTAAGAATTTTTATTTCATTTTAGAAGTTATCAAAATAACAAAAACAAAATAAATAGGTACCTGGTAAGGAAGTCGACTTGAACAATTACTCTGCCTTTTTAAGTACGTCTTCCTTACGGAGCCTTGCGATCCTCTTAGGATGCTGATCGACCCCTAGGATCTGAAGTATCAAGGGTTGCAACCCATACAACAGGACCTCATCAAAACCCCTAATCTAGGCGCTTCTCAAGAAATGACTTTGACCACCCGCCAAATCAACCAGGATGCGAAAGGCTTCTTAGCCTTCCGGACAACCCAAACAACAATAAAAACATTTCAAGAGAAAGATTAAAAAGGTTATGGAATTAGGGAATTGTAGTGGTTGAGCCCTCACCCACTACTGCACTCGCTGCTACGAATGGTCCCAGTGTGTAGCAGTTCTTGTAAAGAGACTGGACATCTTTCAAGTAAAATGACGCGAACACTGACTTGCTTCTCCAATAGGTTGCGTCCATTATACTTTGCAGAGATATATTTTGCTTAAAGGCCACGGAAGTTGTTACAGCTCTAACTTCGTGCGTCTTCACCTTAAGCAAAGTTCGGTCTTCCTCACTCAGATGTGAATGAGCTTCTCGTATTAACAATCTGATAAAGTCTGACCAAGCATTCTTTGACAAAGGCAAGGATGGTTTCTTAACTGAACACCATAAAGCTTCAGATTGGCCTTGTAAAGGTTTAGTACGCTCTAAATAGAACTTAAGAGCTCTAACAGGGCATAAAACTCTTTCTAGTTCATTGCCTACGATCTCCGATAAGCTGGGGATATTGAAAGATTTAGGCCAAGGCCGAGAAGGCAGCTCATTTTTGGCTAGAAAACAAAGTTGTAGCGAACAAGTGGCTTTTTCTGACGAAAATCCTATGTTCTTGCTGAAGGCATGAATCTCACTGACTCTTTTAGCCGAGGCTAAGCATACCAGGAAAAGAGTCTTAAGAGTGAGATCTTTCAGGGAGGCTGATTGTAACGGCTCCAACCTGTCTGATATGAAGAATCTTAGTACCACGTCTAAATTCCATCCAGGGGTAGCCAAACGACGCTCCTTGGTGGTCTCAAAAGACTTAAGGAGGTCTTGCAGATCTTTATGTTTGGAAAGATCTAAGCCTCTATGCCGGAAGACCGATGCCAACATGCTTCTGTAGCCCTTGATAGTGGGAGCTGAAAGGGATCGTCCTTTTCTCAGGTATAAGAGAAAAACAGCTATTTGAGCTACAGAGGTACTGGTCGAGGATACAGAAACTGACTTGCACCAGTCTCGGAAGACTTCCCACTTCGATTGGTAGACTCTAATGGAAGAAGCTCTCCTTGCTCTAGCAATCGCACTGGCTGCTTACTTCGAAAAGCCTCTAGCTCTCGAGAGTCTTTCGATAGTCTGAAGGCAGTCAGACGAAGAGCGTGGAGGCTTTGGAGTACCTTCTTTACGTGTGGCTGACGTAGAAGGTCTACCCTTAGAGGAAGACTACTGGGAACGTCTTCTAACCATAGAAGTATCTCGGTGAACCATTCTCTCGCGGGCCAGAGGGAAGCAACTAACGTCAACCTTGTCCCTTCGTGAGAGGCGAACTTCTGCAGTACCTTGTTGACAATCTTGAACGGTGGGAATGCGTAGAGATCCAGATGTGACCAATCTAGGAGGAAAGCATCTATATGTATTGCTGCTGGGTCCGGGACTGGAGAGCAATAGATTGGAAGCCTCTTGGTCAGCGAGGTTGCAAAGAGATCTATGGATGGTTTAACCACAAGTGGCCCAAAGTCTCTTGCACACATCCTTGTGGAGGGTCCATTCGGTTGGAATTACTTGCCCTTTCCGACTGAGACAATCTGCTATGACGTTCAAGTCGCCTTGGATGAACCTCGTTACTAGGGAGATGTCTTGACCTTTTGACCAGATGAGCAGGTCCCTTGTGATCTCGTACAACGTCAGTGAGTGGGTACCTCCTTGTTTGGAGATGTACGCCAAGGCCGTGGTGATGTCCGAGTTAACTTCCACCACTTTGCCTCGAAGGAGAGACTTGAAGCTTTTCAAGGCCAGATGTACTGCCAACAGCTCCTTGCAGTTGATATGCATGCTCCTCTGACTCGAGTTCCACAGTCCTGAGCATTCCCGACCGTCTAGTGTCGCGCCCCAGCCCACGTCCGATGCGTCCGAGAAGAGAACGTGGTTGGGAGTCTGAACAGCCAGGGGAAGACCCTCTCTTAGGTTGATATTGTCCTTCCACCAAGTCAGACAAGACTTTATCTTTTCGGAAACCGGGATCGAGACCGCTTCTAGCGTCTTGTCCTTTTTCCAGTGAAAAGCTAGATGGTATTGAAGAGGACGGAGGAGTAGTCTTCCTAGTGACACAAATTGTTCCACGGATGACAGCGTCCCTACCAGACTCATCCACATCCTGACTGAGCAGCGTTCCTTCTTCAGCATCTTCTGGATGGATAGCAGGGCTTGATCTATTCTGGGGGCTGATCGTCTTGTTGTTCAGCAACGTCCTCATCAGAGGGTTCCTCATCCGAAAACTGATGAGGAAACGGCAGGCTCGCTGAGTCCGGTCGCACTGGTGGATGCGTGACGGAGCCGGACGCAATATCATGGAACTGCTGCACAGTCTGTGAACTGTCAACAACCATGGGTGCGCGAGGAAGCACAGCGTCAACCCGAGACTATCTAGACCGTCTGGGTTGTGCAGTCAACACCCTACCGGGTTGCTGAGGTTGACGCACTGCGTCAAAACAAGTCACCTCTGCTGGTTGTTGAACGTCCTGAACGTCAACAACCACCTCCGAGCGTCGCTTAACGTCAACGTGCGGCTGGCAACCCACACTGGGTCGCATCGGTGGAGGAACCACCTCAACTGGCAGACGCGAGTAGGTTACCTCAGCGTCAACAGGGCGCACAACCGACCGGTTGGAAGGTTGTTGGCCAGAAGGTTCGGTAGCAACCTTCTCCGCATTAAAGTCCTCTATCAAGGACGCAAGCTTGGACTGCATGTCTTGCAGCAAAGCCCATTTAGGGTCTACGGGAGCAGGTGTGGCAACAGACGGGGTTAGCGACTGAGGCGGTACCGTTTACCATCCCTGAAAGCCTTGTTATGAGTGACATAATTGTACAGCAAAACTTCAAAGGCTCGAAAACAGCTGTGAAGTTGAACTGTAAACAACTTGGAGCGTCTCCTGGCCAGGCGCCAGGGAGAGTCTACGAGAATTGAGAAGTCTATCTGGACAGAGGCATGAACTCCCAAGCCGAGAACTTCTCTCGTGTCATATCAGACTCTCGCTCTATAAACCAGTTTAAAAGGTGGGAAAGCAAAGGCTGTATCCCCCAAACTCCTCCTGGTGAAAAACCAGTCGCCTAGCCAACGTAAAGCTCTCTAGGAGAGCGAGAGAGCACTAGCTTAAAAACAACGGCTTCGAAGTAGCTAGGCCTAGTGTAAGCTCTGACGTTTAGGCGAACGAGGAGCAGCAGTTACAAAAAGATCCGGACAAAGATCCTTAAAAAAAATCATCATGATTTAATTAAAGTCCATAGGAGGCTAAGCAGCTTTAGGCTTCTCTCCATCTGACAGAGTCCTCAAGGGAATATCAGTAGGAGGGGGAACAGCAACTTCCTCATCTACAGGAACCTTGTCCGATAAAAGCTGAGTCTCAAGCAAGGGAGAGACCTACCGTGGTGGCAATGCTTTACAAGCAGAGTCCACACTCACTGGTGCATTAGTAGCGGACCAGAACGCAACGTCATGTAACTGCTTGACAGTCTGTGAACTGTCAACAACTGAACTGTCAACCACAACAGGTGCGTGAGGACGCACAGCGTCTACTCGAGACTGCTTTGACTGCCTAGACTGAGCAGTCAAAACAACTCTAGAATGCGGAGGTTGACGCACAGCGTCAAAACAAGTCAACTCCGATTGTTAGTGAACGTCTTGAACGTCAACAGGAGCCTCAGCAAGTGGCCTAACGTCCAAATGCGGCTGAAAAACCACACGAGACCGCATCAAGAGTGGTTCTAAACAACCTGACTGACGTGACTAAGCTACGCCAACGTCAACAGTAAGCACAAAGGAACGTTAGGTTGGCTGAAAGCCAGGATATCGATGAGATAAACGGCTAGACTCAACGGACTAATCGGCAGAATAGTCTTCCATAAGGGAGGCAAGCATATACTGCATGTCTTGCCATACAACCCATTAAGGATCAACGGAAATGGTTGTGGTAAGAGACGAGGGTAACGTCTGTGACCGCAACACTTTGCCTACAAAAAAAGACTCTCAGAGTCTGTGTTACGCTTTTGTTAGGCGGCGAGCAGTTATCCGATGACTGCATAGGGTCAGAGCTGTCCTAATGGTTGTAACCAGGACGCTGGACCTGTCCTGAAAGGACTGACTTTCGCTTAAGGGCTTCGAAACCTTGTGACAGGTTTCTTATGCGAAAAGCCTTCGGATGACGAGGAGAAACAACGTCTCTCTCGTCTTATGGTAGGGGAGATCTTGGTAAGATACACCCGATACCATAGAGGGAAAAACGTCTGTTCGTTGGTCAAGGCCTCTCGAACCCATAAGTCGTTTGACATTACTTCTCCCCTGGGCTTGGGAGCATGTAAGAGGTCCCGGACTAGGTGAACGACAGGCACGAACAGACGAACCCTCGGACGCAACACTGTAACACTTTGCGCATATCACTTTATCACTTCGATTTTCTGTTTTGCACTTATTTCACTGAAATTTTTACTGATTTCTACCTGAAACACGCAATTCTACCCTTCATTAAAAGGTAGTAATTGCGAAATCAGTCGTATAATGCAAGCTCATTAATACCAGCAAAAAACAGAAAACATATTTAAAGATAAAAAAAAATCAGTGGCTGGGAAAGAGACTAAACACTAGTTCATATAACTACGTTTTCAATCTCTCACCGCACATAGCCTGGGGACGAGAATAAAAAACTAAAACGTTTTATCCTTCCTCCCCGTACAGCGACTAGGGACGAGAGTAACACGAGAACAACGTTACCCGCTTGAACGGAACGTTTTCTCTCCTCTCTCTCCCTCCGTCTCTATCTCTCTCTCTCTTTCTCTCTTGATTTCGCACCTAAGAGAAGAGCCCAATTATATTTCGTCAAAAAAACATGTTATTTGACTAAAGGAAAAAACTGAAAGGTTTTTCAAATAAAAAGTTCCTTTAAAATAGAATTTAAAACATTTAAGCTAAGAAAGAATGAACAAAACGTCAGAATCGATTTACTCTTACTGCAAAGTGAAACCGTGATACACTCTCTCTCTATCGTAACGATAGAGCGCATGTTGAACGTCCTGAACGTCAACAACTGCGTAGCATAAATAAACTAAACGTTAGTTCATCTTTGAAAACAGTACGAAGACTATCAAAGAAATTCTTTCATAAAATATTACATTTAAAAAGTTTTAAATCCTTAGCTCTTTAAAAGATAATTACGATATAAAGGGCTCAACGTTGATTAACTTCGGTTTCCAAGTTAGGACCGCCTACTCTCAGGAAAGGTCTATATAAACAAAACATTAAAATTATTTCTATATGTTTATAATAAATGGAAAGTTAATCGAAGAGGCCTAATAAAGGCGGAGAGATATAAAATATATAAAGGAAAATCTATAACGTGATATAATTACTAAAAGCCTAAACACACTTCCGCTAAGGGAAGGGTCGGCCATTTAAAAGTGAAAGAAAGTCCATACTCTCTTTGTCACCATAATTAAATCTATCCAAAACGAGTTCAAGATTTAAGATGAAGATAAAACACCTGCATAGCGAATAGCTCAAAACTAGAATAGTGTACTTCACCAATTAGTTGTGAAAACAAATCCAGTTTAGCAACAGCGAATAAACACGTCTTGTCGGGAGCACGACAGAGAGAAAATTGAGGTCTTTGTTTACATGAGTACTGGGTATCTGGACGACAGATGGCGCTGTTGGGCACACCCGCAACCTGTGTAGCGATCGCTGGCGAATTTTACCTTAGAGTTTTCTGTCGAGCAACAGAGTTGCAGCTATTATAATCACCGGCTAAGTTAAATATTGAAAACTACAAAGTTCTCATCAGGATCAGCATGATTGACAGGATTAGCATTCATAAAATTAACAAAATTTATAAATGGGAAATATTAAATAATATGAACAGATAATTAGAAGGGAATTAAAATTAAACTTTAGGCTTATAATAATGAAATAATTACGACTGTATAAAATTAGAATCGTTATGAAAGACAGAAGAAAAAAAATAAGTAAAAAGTGCTATTGTGAAAGGATACAAATAATAAATTTATAGTAATGGTGATGAATGTAATAAAAGTAATTTAAGGCAATCTAAATAATTAAGAGAATATTTAATCAAGTAATACGCAGAAAATAATTTAAAATTCGAATCAAAAGAATCAAATAAATGAAAAACTAATGAGTTAACTTATAAGCAGCTGCAAAATAATGTACAGAACTCATTTTGAAATTCACTCAGGGGCACTGAGCCCAGTACTATTATAAAACAGGTCCAGGTCCTTGCGGGTTCGGATGGCGAAGGTGTTACCCGTTCGAGATGTTTTAACTCTGATGATACCATCACGCGTATGCAAGAAGAGACCATTCAGTTGTTGTCTTTTCACTTTCCGAAGTTCGTAGTAAAGGCTATCGCGTTTCCGAGTCAGAGCTTCGTTTATGAAAAGTCCTTTTGCAGTATCATTTTTATGTTGCAAACAGGAATGTCTCATGTCTGACTTTACAGCCCGTGACATCACTTTCAGCAAAATGTTGTTGTTAATTGGTGACCCATCGATTCCTCTCTTGCCAATCCTTCTTCCTTCAAGGATGAAGTGGTCGGGAAATTTCTTCTGTAGACAATTCTCTAGGAGATACCGGCCTAATCTCCTTGTATCTTCATTCGGCTGGGGAGCAGGCAAAGCAGGACCAGACAGAACCAGATCATTGCAGATCATTTGGGCCTCGGTCTCGTCTATCTTCTCCTCGAGAACTTCCATCTCCTTTGTTATGTTAGGTCTGGACTCCAATGACGCAACTCTATTCGTGAGATCGGCAATAATTTTGTCTTTGTCACTTAAAATTCTTTCAACTTCTTCCTGGTGGTGACGAAGTTTATCCTCAAACGCAGCAGTCACCCTTTCCTCGATAGTAGCAATTGTGTTCTTTAAATCACTAACCTGGTAGGCCTATATGAGGTCTGAAATTTGACCTGAAAGGAAGGATTTAAGATCTTGAATTTCAGCACTCAGATCGGGAAGCGAGTTTAACACACAAGATGCTTGGAGAACTCCATTTTCGTCTTCAGCGGTTGGCCACTTACAATCTGAGAATTCACTACAGTGAACCCTCGTTTATCGCGGTAGATAGGTTCCAGACGCGGCCGCGATAGGTGAAAATCCGCGAAGTAGTGACACCATATTTACCTATTTATTCAACAAGTATATTCAGACTTTTAAAACCTTCCCTTGTACATAGTACTGTTAACAAACTACCCTTTAATGTACAGAACACTTAATGCATGTACTACAGTACCCTAAACTAAAACAGGCACAAATATTAAAGGCGATTTTATATCATGCGTTTCCTAAACACGCTAAAAAGCACGATAAAAAATGGCAACCAATGTTTTGTTTACGTTTATCTCTGATCATAATGAAGAAAAAAACTGGAGGTAGAGCTTTGCTTAATACCCAGACATATTTCCCATACTTTTCCCTTATAACTACATCACATCTTCCTACTTTAGATATATATATATATATATATATATATATATATATATATATATATATATATATATATATATATATATATATACCTACATAATATATACATACATACATATATACATACCTACATAATATATACATACATACATATATACATGCATATATATATATATATATATATATATATATATATATATATATATATATATTACTGTATATAGATGGGTTATGGAAAAAATCCGCGAAGTGGTGAATCCGCGATGATCGAACCGCGAAGTAGCGAGGGTTCACTGTACTTGAGATTGATTGATTTAAAGTTTATTGAGATGATGGCATTTTGGGTGTTGGCTTAATAGCACAGCTAAATAAGACAACAGAAAAAAATACACTGTTCGTACGACGTGGAAAGGGACACGGACTTGGTTATTTTCACGGCAGTTCAGCAAACGTTTAGCAACTCATTAGTTTCACAGGGGTGACCGCTAATCCATAGGTCTAGTGGAACGAGAAGTCAGGAGAATAGACGACACGTCCGATTAGTAACCAGGTCTGGAGGGTGGATGGTCGGTGTGCCCTTTGTAAGGGCGACCATCCACCGTAAGGGATCCCGAACAATCGGCAGAGAGATCCAGGACCGAAGTCAAAGGACTAGTTGCAGGAGCAGTGACAATTGATGAATGAAGGTCAGAATGCAGCGGAGGCTCCTCTGCAGGGGACGGCTGTGACGACAATGAACCAAAGAGGCGCTCTTAGTGGGAGACCTCTAAGGCAAAGAGGAAGGCGTGCCTTCCGACAAATGCACCCTCTGAATGCCGTTGGATCAGCAAGCTGACCGTGCGCCGCAGCAGTCCTCCGAAGAGGAGTCTCTATAAGTGAACTCCCCCGAGGGAGAGAAACACTTGCAGGAGAGACAGACGTTGAACTTAGTTTCCCCCTCGAAGGATGTTCAGGAACGGGGGAAACTAAGTCAGCAGCATCTGCTGTAGAGCCTGGAGTGGCAGAGGAGATGGATGATACCGCATGAGACACCTCTGACACAACAACGTCGACAAGGGTCAGGGGATCTACCTCTGACGGTAACGATGATTGCTTAACAGAAACACCCATGCGGATGAACTGCAGCATGGCTTCCTTGAAGGGCGGACCCGTAAGCCCCAAGGAAGACCAAATCTGTAAAAGAAGAGTTAGTGACACGGCCTCACCCGAGGGGAGCGGTGGGGCTGCTTCGCTCGGGGAAGCAACATCATCTCTCGAGAACAAGGGCGGCCGGAGAGTCCAGGGAAGGTGCGCATGGTCGCGTTAGTCAAATTCACACACACACACACACTAAGAGAAAAAGAAAAAACAAAAGTCATTAATGGCTGCCAATATTCGGCGAGGATGAAGAGCGGCAACGTCCGTTCACCATCCGAGCCGAAAGCAAAGTGAGCTCAAACACAGGTGTGTGAGGGGGGGCGGTAGCAGGCTACCCACCCCTATACCCGCTAACTAGCGATATGGGTTGTTAACCCTCGTTAAAAATCAATGGCTCGTCATTTCAGCCAAGCCAAAAGTAATACCCCTATTAAATAGTGGGGTTTGTATTCTAGTTACGGAACCAATATATTTTCTGTTCGGAATGATTCCCTGACATTAAGTAAAACTTTACCCATTTCCTATTACTGTCACCATTCATCATCTCTTCTACATTTTGAATCTAATCCAAATAACAATTTCCTTGAAACCAAGCTTTAACTTTACCATCATCAACATTATATACATTGCATACCATTATTTAAGGCTTTGGTTTCCAAATTTAGCGGAGCAAACATAGTTTTAATTATATTTACTGTTTCATTCCTAATCCTATCATTAGGAAAATGACCTCATATTAAGAACTGATATATCTACTAGGGCTTTTTCAACCTCAATTTTCCTGTCCGTGATTCTAACTGATGTTTGCCAATTTACATTAACCCTAGACAGTGCGATTACACTTGTCAGCAATACCTTATGTAACATCATCCAAATGTAGAGAACCAGACTAGTCTATTAAAGGACACGGCCTACCTATTAGTCTATTAAAGGACACAGCCTACCTACTATGTTCGGGGCAAGTATTATTTTACAATTCTTAAAATTTGTCAAAAAAACGGATAAGTTGGAGGCTGGAGCCAACTTTGATTTGCACGGAAATTTCCCGTCGGCCTACCGTACCGACATGGAGACAAGATTATCTTCACATATGCTTATTTACCTTCTGATTCTGGAACGGTGTCAGGATAGTAAGTAAAACTAGACGATAATCTTATTGCCTGAACTTGCTGAGCACATGCTGGTATTAATCGAGGGAAGAAGGAGCGTTGAAGAGAAGTTAATTTTCTTATGCAGTTCATTTTTGTTTACAAGATATTGTACCGCTAATGCCTTCCGCTTCTTCGCAACCACTCACTCTTTACTGGGATGAGAGCTCGATAACTCGTACCCATACAATTATCGTTATTCTTTTTTTATTTACTCTTAGAATTATATTTTCTTCGTTATAAAAAATATCCTTCGTTAAATGATTTCCTGTATTTGTTGATCTAATATTTTCTATTTCTTCTGAGCGACAGGAAGAGTTGACTAACTAGGTACGATATAGCAGGTATTAGCAGAAGCCTCGGTAAACAAGAAACGCGAGAGAAATTTTCTTTAATGATAAGGAATAAAATAATTCAAGTCAGTCTTATTGCACTCGTCTTATAATTTTTTTCTGTATATCATTAATTATAAATAAAATAACATACATAATCAAGATTAATAAGACCGCTAAAATCTTTATCTTTTTAATCGCAGTGTACATTCTTTTGTGAGCCGGTTAATATACATTCCTATGGTTCTACTTGGCGAAGAGTTTGATCTTATTTGCTGCTCAAGTTTAATCATAGTATTGCGTTCAACAGATCTGATTATGGTTTTCCATAGTTATCAGTAAAGTAACACAAACCCATTCCTCAGTTACACTTCAGCATACAAGAGGAAAATTAACCTATTATACTACAGTAGTTCATGTTGGTGAGTCATTACATGATACTGAGGAAAAGAAATGATCTGGCAGTGACGGCACCATTATCTGAGGATCCTTGTAGGTAGTAGGTTGGCCAAGGCACCAGCTACCCGTTGAGATAATGTAATAAGAGAGTTATTGGGTCCTGTAACTGTCCAGACAGTACTATATTGGAGACCTTCGCTGGTTACGGCTCATTTTGTATTTGCCTACACATGCACCGAATAAACTGAACAATTCTTTCCTTATTCTCCTCTGTCCTCAAACACCTGACCACACTTGAGATTACCAAACAATTCTTCTTCGCTCAAGGCGTTAACCAATGCATTATAATTGTTCAGTTGCTACTTTTCTCTTGATAATGGTAGAAGAGACTCTTCAGCTATTGTGATTTAGCAACTCTTCTAGGAAAGGGACACTCCAAAATCAAATCATTGTTCTCTAGTCTTGGGTAGTGCCATAGCCTCTGTACCACGACCTTCTGCTGTCTTGTATAAGAGCTCTCTTGCTTGGGGGTTTACTTTGACACAATATTCTATTTCATTTCTCTTCCTCTTATTTTTAGAAGTTTTTGTAGTTCATGCAGGATATGGAATATTTAATTTAACGTTGTTACTATCCTTAAAACATTTCATTTTGATTGTTTATTACTTCTCTTGGAGTTTATTTATTTCCTTTCATCACTGGGCCTTTTTTCGTGTTGGAGCCCTTGGGCTTATAGCATATCCTGCTTCTCCAACTAGGCTTATAGCTTAGCTTATAATAATAATAATAATAAGAAGAAGAAGAAGAAGAAGAAGAAGAAGAAGATTCGTAACTTAGCATAGGCTACACTTTTGTGTAGGCTACAATAAACGGATTTTGAGCGAAGCGAAAAATCTATTTTTGGGTGAGATAGCCATGACGTCCTGATGGAAGGTTCCTTTTTGGTAGCTTCCTTGGGTATATTAACTACTAGGATATTCCCAGAGAATTTAACCACAGGTTATCACAGAATTCTTACTTCTGGAGCGAGTATCCTAAAGGTTTCCCTTTAAGACATCGTATATCAACAGGGGACGCATGTATTAACACGCCACATAGCTATCTGCACACCATATAGAGTTAACACTTCGATATGGAGGGGTGGAGAATAACTGGGGAGCCGTTCCACAGCTACACTCGTCCGTGGCTACTTTTGGTACTCGAAACCTAAACAAACGGGCGCCATTGCTAAATGACGTCACGTCCGTCCTCATCCTGATGCCAGCTGCTTGCCAATCTCCATGATACAGCAGGACAGGGCGGGGCCTGAAAGGCTGGACTAGAATAGCAGGGAGGGTCCATCAGGACGTCATGGCTATCTCACCCAAAAATAAATTTTTCGCTTCGCTCAAAATCCGTTTTTTGGGCTCAAGCCATGACGTCCTGATGGAAGAGTACCAGAGAATCAATGTATCGTGGTAGATTTCCCCTTATAGAGTAAGTGCCAAGGGCTTTGAATAAAGGTAAGCATTGTGACCTCGATAGAGGTTCCATGGGGATGCAACTTCCTGCCCCCCCTGGCAGAGAAGTCCCAACGGTCCATGCCGAAGATCAAAGTGGTCATCGAAGGGCTACTCACCTTGCGGAGAGTACGTGAAGAACTCGGAGACAAGACAGAATGGTCGATATTCGTGTACGAACATTCTCAATAACAGATAAGTGGTGGTTAGGCACTATATTTCATAGCTAGAGAACGGTCTGGTCTCGAAGATATGGCGCAAGTAAGTATTCAATTAGGAATATTACACAGCATAGGTGAGTATATAATACGGATAGAACCTATTATTCTTCTTTATTTCAAAAGAAAGGGGATAATGAAACTATGACAACCATGTATTTCATAGTATGAGTAGGAGCGGAGAGAGACGCACAAGTAATAAAATAGAAATTTTATTTCACAATTGCAGGATATAGTAATAATAAATGCAATAAAGGATGTAAAGTTAATTTACAAATAAATTATAATGTACATAGCAATGAGAAGACTTCGCTCTTGAATCTTAAAGAAAATTTCAAATTATTAGAAAGCACAAGTTCCATAGGAACGTCAGTCTTTAATAAGGAAAAAACACATCATGCTCTAGGCATGTGGCACTCATGTGACGACTATGACATTTCACCTTGTAAAGAACAGTCTATGAAAAACACTAAGTGTCCAGGAAATCACTACGTATCACACGAGGGTCAACATAGGCACCCGAAGAGTTAAAGTCCCAAGTAACTCACTGTTCTATGCAGGGTTAACTGCAGGTTTCATAACACTACCTACGGCTACCACGAAATGTTTGACTTCATGCACTTGCTTCGCGTAGTGCTTGAAGAAAACACGCAAAGATTTCCATCCTGTGAAGCTCTTGAGGCTTTCGAAATCCATGCTCTGGAAAAAATTCAGAGACGACGCGACTTTTCTAGGATCGTGACCTGCGGGTGTACTGTCAGGATCCGCTCTGCGAATGAAGTAGGTGATTTTCGCTCTTAGTTGTTTCAGTGACAGGTCGCTACCCGATGTTTCTCCTTTGAAGAGTTGGCCTCCACCAAAGTCAGAAGTTCTACGAAGATAGACCTTGAGGCTCTCTACCGGACATAGAGAGGCATCTTCTTTCAGGGGGCAGATTCTCCAAGGGCCCCATCTCTTGGTGGGTAGTTCATTTTTCGCGAGAAACGTCGGATCAGGGAAGAGGGTAAGGTCTCCTGAGTCTGTAAACAGGATGTGACCCTCGTCTCTTGATAATGCCACTATTTCGCTGACTTGGGCTCCTGAGGCAAGAGCAAAAAGAAATATAACTTTTTGAGTCAGATCCTTGAGAGGGCACGAATCGTTGTCCAAGTTGGAGGCAAAATGGAGCACCTTGTCCAGGGACCAGGAGATAGGTTTTGGCGGAGGTGCTGGGCGTAGAAGAGCGCATGCCTTCGGCAGTTTATTGAAGATGTCGCTGGACAGATCAATCTGGAAGGCGTACAGTAGTGGTCTAGTCAAGGCCGATTTGCAGGTAGATATCGTGTTGGCTGCTAAGCCCTGTCCATGAAGGTGAATGAAGAAGGACATGCAAAAATCGATGGTGATTTCCGTAGGATTTTTTGCCTTGACGAATGAGACCCCCTTTCTCCAGGATGATTCGTATTGCCGTCGTGTGGATTCAGTCTTGTATTCCTCGAGGAAGTCTAGACTTTTCTTCGAGATCCCAAACCTTTTCTTCGCGGCTAGGGAGAGAAAATCATGAGATGAAGGTCCCTGACTTTCGATGATGAAGCGAAGACAGTCAACTTCTGTACTTGCTGGGAGAGAACTGGGCCCGGGAGAGGGATCAGCGTGGGCTGCAGCTCCAGGACCAGGGGGTACCAATTGCTCCGGGGCCACTTGGGAGCCACTAGGGCCGCTGTGCCTTTGAAGGTTCTCAGCTTGGAGAGGACTTTCAGCAGAAGGTTGGTGGGAGGGAACAGGTAGATCCTGGACCATCTGTTCCAATCCAGTGACATGGCGTCCACTGCTTCTGCCTTGGGGTCCTCGTACAGGGCCACATAACGAGGAAGTTGATTGTTGTCGCTCATTGCGAAGAGATCGATCTGAAGTTCCGGGACTTGGTGAGAGATGAAGGAGAAGGATCTTGCGTCTAGAAACCATTCCGACTCTATCGGGCTTGTCCGAGATAGAGCGTCCGCCGTCAAGTTGCAGAATCCTTGTAGGTGAACTGCAGACAGGTGCCATTTCTTCTTCTCTGCCAGGCGGAAGATTGGGAGAAGCACCTGATTTATCTGGGGCGATCTCGAGCCCTGACGATTGAGACATCGGACTACCACCGAGTTGTCCAGGGTCAGACGAATGTGGATCGAGGGAGGCGGAGAGAGTTTCTTCAGCGTGAGAAGGACCGCCATGGCCTCCAAGATGTTGATGTGAAACGTCTTGAATAGGGGAGACCATGTCCCTTGAGCCTGTTGTTGGTGGGAGTGACCTCCCCAACCCTCCAGCGAGGCGTCCGTGTGGATGTTGAGAGATGGAGGTGGATGTTGAAGAGGAATGGACCTTTTCAGGGCCTTTGCTTCCGACCACGGCTTTAAGAGTAACCAAAGTCTGTTTGGGAGCCGTCTCTTGAGGTCTCTTCGAGCGATGGATGCAGAACGTCTCCAGACTCCCGCGGCATCCTTTAGCTGTGCACGCAGCACTGGGTTTGTCACTGAGGCGAACTGTAGAGAGCCTAGAACTTGTTCCTGCTGACGTCTTGAGATCCGCTTGGATTTCAGCAGTTTTTTGACAGACCCCGCTATTTCTTTCCTTTTCTTCTGGGGAATGGAAAGGCGGTGTGACTGAAGATTCCACTGGATTCCTAACCATTGGAACTTCTGAGCTGGAGAGAGGCGAGATTTCTTTGTGTTTATCTTGAATCCCAGGTGTTCTAGAAATTGGGTGACTTTGTTGCAGGATCTTAGACAATCTTCGGGCGATGTCGCCCAGACCAGCCAGTCGTCGAGGTAGGCCATCACCTGGACGCCGCGGAGGCGGAGCTGTTGAACGATGGCGTCTGCCAGCTTTGTGAAGATCCATGGGGCCACGTTGAGCCCGAAGGGCATGGCCCTGAAAGCGTAGCTTTTCCTTTGGAGTCGAAATCCTAGGTAGGAGGAAGCGTGGTGGTTCATTGGAACGTGCCAGTAGGCATCCGCCAGGTCTATCGAGACCGTGTAAGAACCTTGAGGCAGAAGGGTCCGTATCTGTTGAAGAGTCAGCATCTTGAACTTGTTGTTCGCTATGAACTTGTTGAGGGGGGATAAGTCTAGAACGACTCTGAGTTTGTCGGAGTCCTTCTTGGGGACGCAAAACAGTCTCCCTTGGAACCTGGTTGACTTTACCCTCCTTATCACCTTCTTGTTCAAGAGTTCTAGGTCATATTCTTCCAGGAGGGGGGTTGACTGTTGGAAGAATTGCTGGAAGGTTGGGGGTGGATGAGTCCAGCTCCAGCCTAGACCCTTCTTGACGATGCTGTGTGCCCAGGGATCGAAGGTCCAACGATCCTGGAATTGGCGGAGTCTTCCTCCCACCGGAAGCACTTCATTGCTTCTGGCATCCCGAGGGCTTACTACCTCGGCCGCTAGCTCCCTTTCCTCCTCTGCCTCTGGAGGGATGGCGAGATGCATCTCTGCCTGCACCTCTGTTTGAGCCTCTACCTTTGGGACGAAAGGTAGTTGACTGCTGCTCAAATGCAGGGGTGAAGACCGGCGACTGTGACAAGACCGGTTGGGTGACCAATTGAAAGGTCTGTTGTGGCTGAGCTCCCACTTGGGGAGTAGCGGATCCCGGAAACTGCCGTCTCTGTTGACGTTGCTGGGGTTTCGGCTTTGTGGGTTTCCTCTTAGGTTGAGGGCCGTCGTCCTGAGAGGATTTCCTTTTCTTCGACATGCCCCATTTATGGAGAAGGTTCCTGTTCTCCATGGCGGCCTTGTCGGTGATCTCTTTCACTAGGGAGGAGGGATAGAGGTGTCTACCCCAGATGTTGGTGGAAATCAGCCTCCGGGATTCGTGTCTCACTGTAGCACTTGAGAACACGAATTCACGACAGGCTCTACGAGCCTTCGTGAAGCTGTACAGATCCTTTACTACAGTCGCCAGGTGTGTCTTGGCGAGGACCATGTAGTAGTCAGGGACCCTAGTGTCACCGGCCATGACTTCGAGCTGTACTTGGAGGGACATAGATGCGGCGAGCCTTTCCTTCGTATCATGTTCCCGACGAAGGAGATGATCGTTAAGTTTCGGGAGGTCCTCATTAAACTGACGATCAGCGACGTCAGGCTCTAGTTTCCCCACTACAAAGGTTGACTGGACGTCTTTCCAGTGTCTAACATCAGGGGGAGTGGTCAGGGAGAAGGGTCTGCACTCCTCCATTGCACGGCAAGGTTTCCCTTCTTCCACTGCCTTATGCACCGCAGTGAAGGCCTTTTCCAGAAAGGGGAAGGTCGCATCGTCTGGTGCGACGTAAGTCGGGTGCTTTTTGCTAAGCGCCAGTAGTTTAGAGCAGGTGAAGCCCCTACTTTTCACCGTGTTGGCTAACATAGCCTGGGCCTTCGGGAGATCGAACACGATAACCTCCTTTGGTTCGGTCTCTTCTTTAGAGGCAGTTTCAGACCTAAGTCGGACGTAACAGTCCGGGTAAGCCTCAAAGTTTGGGAAGAATTCCACTTCTTCCAGCGCGATCGAGCCGACCTTTTCGCTAATAAAGATCCTGCCCGTGGTGATCGGCATGTGCTCAGCATACCTCCATGGGTTAGTATCCGAGCATGCAGGGAGGTCCTTAACCGAGCTTTGAACTTCCCATGTTGGACCTGAAGAACTCATGCGTCTCGCGGAGTTTCTTATCCATGAGAGCTTCAAGCATCTTGAAGATCTCCTGAGTGTTGGATGGGGTAGGATCCGGGGTAGCGGATGTAGAAGGGAGTGATACATCCGTCAGTGTAGGAGTTGGTGTAGGGGTGGATGTTGGAGCGACCTCCTGCTCCGACTCAGGTTATTCCACCTGATCGTCCTCATAGTCTAGTTCATCGCCCATGAGGTTCCTCTCCGTGTTCTCCGACACTTCCGACATACATTCCACGTTGTCGGAGTCTAAACGGCACTCATGCATGGACTGAGCCATGACCACATCCGGTTCCACCACTATCTGGACGGTGGGAATCTGATCTTTAGGGACCATTGAGTCTGGTGATGCCTTCGGGAAAAGCAAGGCCCTCAAATCTTCAGTGGCGAGATACGGTCCGGTGGCGTTCTTCTGGAAGCCACGCACCCACTTGCGTAGCTTCTCTCGAGCAGTGTCCCTTACCTCCGCTGAAGGAGGATCGTCGAACGCTTCGACCAGACGACTCTTGCAGACTGTACAGTGCTGCGGGTCCCAGAATTTCAGTTCGCCTTTCTTATTGGCGCAGGGGGCGTGGGTCCGACACGCCGTGTGCCCGTAGAAGTGCGGGCGCTTCACTCCACAGAAGTTGTGGTCACATTTGATGTACTCCTCCTGTAAAAGAAAGAGAACATGAGTATACGGAAGTCATAAGAGTGACTTACATTACTCTAAAGTTAAATTATAAGTAGTTAAGCTTTAACTTAACATTAATTAATTTATAAAATTGTAATGTTAGAGAGTGGAGCGGGAAAGGAAGTAGATAGACACATACTTGTGCATCCCGCCCAGCTGGTTACCGTAACCTTATCAGTAGGCAATTTCGTTTGTGACTGAGGACACAAAGCGGAAATCTTCATGGACCGCCAAAGAAAGCAGAAGATAATTCTAGCAGATATTGCCTGCGATGTATATCAAGGACTGAGGCCACTCAGACCTTTATAGTAAAAGGGGGGTAGTAGAAGACCCCATATGAGATCGGGTTCCGGCAACCAGCTGCGCTAAGACACACAGTATGCTGGAAAATTGTGATATGCAAGAAGACAGCACGGCCGTTAATAGAACGGTAAGACAATACCTATCCATCGGAGTAGCCAAGCTATCTGGTTGCAGTGTAGGGCTATCAGCATGTAGTTGATAGCTGGTAGAAGGGGTGCAAGTCCCTTGGTGCCTCCAGAGGGTGCCGGCAGACCGGCGGCACGCCGGAGGCCGCTCCGGCAGGGATTATGGCATTAGGGAAGACACATAGAGAATTCAGGTATAATGCCAGCTTGGCGGCCGCCAGCACAGCGGCGGCACGCCGGCAGGAGGCGGCGGTTCGGCTGCCGGCTTGGTGACTAGTTCATAAGATAAGGTAGGAAGGTATGGTATACCCAGACCGCCGGCAATCAATGCCGGCACGCCGGAGGCCGGCCCGAAGGACGGACAACCGAAGCTAGGTAGTGTAAGGGTGGGCCATCGGCTATACACCGACGGAAGGCGGCAGCCCTCCGGCACGCGGAGGGCTGTCGACTAGGGGAGGGAGGATATCTCAGGAATGTATCACCAAGAGAGGGGCGGTATCGCCGGCAGTAGAGGCGGCAAGGGACCGGCACCAGGATAGGAAGAGAGATAGAAGGAGGGATTGGAGGGGTAAGAACACAAACCCCTCTAGCATCCCACCTGAGTGAGTGTACCCATGATAGGAGTGGGTCCTATCACCCAATGGCAGGGGGCCGGCAGTCGGCCGGGTGCCAGAGTAACCCAAGGGAAGGTTAGGGTACACCCAAGAGAGGGGGAACCCCTGCGGACAAATCGCTTCCAGTGGCTAACCCCATAGGACGCTATGAAGGGTATATGTACCAGAGCGGCCTGCCAACAGGAGTTCAAGATAGCCCTATCACACCACCCGAAGCAGGAGTTGTAGGACTAGGGACAGATGTGTATAGGCTAGCCTATACACATACCATACCAAGGGATAGGTGGGGAGGGAGAAGAGAAGGGTTCTTCCATAGGGGAGGCTCTGTACAAAAACGGCCACCAAGGAAGAGAGGACGCTCCCTAGCCTAGGGTAGGTAACCTGAATGAGAACGGTGCATGGGTACTGTTTCCAACTAAATAGTACAGAACTAGCCTCCCCCCCCCCAAGGCCTAACCTAGATAAGGGATGTTAAACCCAAAGCTAGGTAGGCTGAAAGACACATTGCAAGTTGCATGGAAGGTTAAGTAACCTAACCACAGCAACTGAGGAAGGAAAGGCCGTTCCTCTTTCTCGGACGCAACCCTAAGGGGGGATCATTCCCTTAGGGAGGACAGAGAAGCGATAAATACTCTGATACGGACTTGATCCCCCTACATGGCAGGGGGAGCATGGCCACACAGAGGGAACGCCCGAAGGCAGGGGGTGAAGGGAGCATATATGGGTCCTACATTTAGGTTAGGTTAGAAAAGCACACTATCAAACCGATCCCCTATATGGTCCCTGAAGGCGAAAAACACTTGCATCACAGTAAACAGTATAATAAATAATGCCACTATCTTCATAACTTAACCTAGGATCACTGGAATATATCATGCATGAACACGGGTGCTAGGCAATCTGGCCTAGGGGCTAAGCTAGCAATCTAGTATGGGGTCAGGCGATGACCGAATAAAAGAGCGTCAAAACACGATATATGAAGTTCCTAGCTATGAAGACTAAATAACTAACAATATCAATTAGTTAATAGGCCGGAATAAGCTGTTCAGGCTAGCTAAATAAGGCATGCAAGGGACAGCGACGCCATAAAATGGCGTGTCCGGTAGCAGCACAGCTCCGCCAGAAAACATGAAATATCTCAAAAAGTATAAGTTACTTTACGGTCAGAGCTTATTTAAACAATACTGGGACCTGGTACTGAACTTTCCAGAAGAAGGCGAGGCTGAAGGTAGCGACATTACGAAGATGCAAGCCGATAAAAAAGCACAAGGGGAAATCCGTCTTAGCAAGGCAAGCTACTAAAAGAAGGATGAGGACGGACGTGACGTCATTTAGCAATGGCGCCCGTTTGTTTAGGTTTCGAGTACCAAAAGTAGCCACGGACGAGTGTAGCTGTGGAACGGCTCCCCAGTTATTCTCCGCCCCTCCATATCGAAGTGTTAACTCTATATGGTGTGCAGATAGCTATGTGGCGTGTTAATACATGCGTCCCCCTGTTGATATACGATGTCTTAAAGGGAAACCTTTAGGATACTCGCTCCAGAAGTAAGAATTCTGTGATAACCTGTGGTTAAATTCTCTGGGAATATCCTAGTAGTTAATATACCCAAGGAAGCTACCAAAAAGGAACCTTCCATCAGGACGTCATGGCTTGAGCCCAAAAAAGAATCATTGTTCTTGTGCCATTACATGCAATTAAAAAAAAAAAGAAAAAAAAAACTCATGTTCAGGAATGGCTGAATTCTGTCGTTTCCAGACAAGAAAGGGATAGTTTGATCTGTTCATTTCTGAAATTTTCAGATAAGAAAGGGGTTGTAAGGACACCACTCCCTTCGTCGTCCAGAAGCAACAAACTGCTCATTTATTTGAATTCTCCTTTCGCCACACCGTGGTTTCCCATGTATCTGTATTCCGCTCTATCAGAGCTACATTTTGGCATATGTATCATTTCATTACATGTTTCTGTTAATTCATAATTCGTATATTTGTAAGTGTAAGAAAACACATATATTTTGGCGGGCAATTCATTCTGACTTGGCGCCAGCGCCATCCTACCTTTCCGTCCGCACCTTGTAATATACTCCCATGCACGTTTGAATAAAGTATCAGTTGATCTTGGTGACGCTTGTCTCACTGTCCTTACAACTGGTGACCCCGGAGTTGAAAGTAGCATCAGCGGTTTTGGCTTTGCCATTTACGGACTTATTACGGCCGTGCTACCTTCTCTATACTCCGTTACCTTAGGCATGAACCTGCCTTTGGTTCTCCCACACTTCGGTGCATGTAAGGCAGCAGGATGAGCTTAACCGACATATCAACTTCTCACCTCTTCACCGACTCGTCGTCTGGCCACGATGCAGGAAGCAACACGCCCATCGCACCCAACGGCCTCGCCTCCACGCCCAAAGTCAAACTGCCGCCCTTTTCTCAACACAACACCGCTTCCTGGTTCCTGAGAGCAGACGTACTCTTCCGTGTCGCTAGACTCAGCGACTCCTGCGCCAAGACTGACATCGTTCTCACCTCCATACCTGAAGAGGTATTCGACAAGATTTCCCCATGGCTCGACGCCCAGGCCGGCCAAGTTTCATACGTCGACCTGAGAACGAAACTCATCGGTATCTACTCCCTCTCCGTCTCAGCAAGGGCACAGAAAGTCCTGGACCTCGCCAGCAAGCCCATGGGTGACACCTCTCCTGTCGAGGCGTGGGACGAGTTAACCGGCCTGCTTTTGCTCCCCGAAACAGACAGCAACGGCCGACGACGTGAGATTAGCTTATCTCGCGAGATCTTTCTTCGACGCCTACCACAGGACGTAAGGGCCCGATTGACAGACGCCGACACGCTCCCGATGAACGAACTCCTGTCGAATGCTCAGAAGCTCCACGAGGCCTCCAAAGCATCTCGCCTCGGAGCATCATCGTCAACACCGCCTTCGTTCTCTTCCTTCAGCAGCTGCTCTTCCATAGACTCCTCGGCAACGGCCCCTGAGGACGACGAGATCAACGTTCTATCAAGAAAGAAACCGCCGCAACCATCACGACCGAACCCTAGGACTAACCCAGCATGGTGCCTCTACCACCAACAATTCGGCAGCGACGCCAAGAAATGTAGAGCACCATGCAGTTTCCCTAAAAGACGACGCCAGAAGCATCCACCTGCCACCATCGCAGCCGCAGGTAACCAAAACAAGAATGGTTTCTATATCCTCGATACCATTTCCAACTGTAGACTCATGGTAGACACCGGCGCAATGCAGTCAACGTTCCCACCTTCCAAGTCCGACCTAGACCGTGGTCCCGACAAAAATGCTCCCTCACTCATCGCCGCCAACGGATCTCCATACGGTGCTATGGGATTAGGACCCTCAAGATATCTATCATGGGCCGTTCGTATTCTTGGCCCTTCGCCATCGCCGACGTCAATCGCCCCCTCCTCGGTGCGGATTTCCTCGCCCACCACGGACTCCTCGTCGATGTCGCTAACAAACGCCTCATCGACACGGGAACCTGCCAGTCCCGCGCCCTAGAACACGTCCCTGCAACAATGTCCGTATCCGCCGTAACGACGCACCCCTACGCCGACCTCCTACAAGAATTTCCCGAGGTTTTCAAGCCCGAGCTCCGACACTCGCCAGGTTCCCCGTCCAAGCACGGGATCTATCACCACATCACAACGACAGGACCTCCTACTCACGCCAAATTCCGCCGCCTACCGACCCAGAAACTGAAGGATGCCAAACGCGCCTTTGAGGACATGGAACGCATGGGTATCTGTAAGAAAGCATCGAGCCCCTGGGCATCGCCCCTACACATGGTAAAAAAGCCGGACGGGTCCTGGAGACCTTGCGGCGACTACAGGCGCCTCAACCTCATCACAACGCCCGATCACTACCCGCTGCCCAACATGCAGGACCTAACGAACACGTTGCACGGCGCGAAGAATTTTACCAAGATGGACCTCCTCAAGTCTTACTTCCAGGTCCCCGTATTTCCGGAAGACATCCCGAAAACTGCCATTGTAACGCCGTTTGGATCCTACACCTTCGCATACTCAACCTTCGGTCTACAAAACGCCGGGGCGACCTTCCAACGACTAATGGATAGCATTCTGGGTGACCTACATTTCTGCGTCTGCTACGTCGACGACATCCTGATATTCTCGAAAACCAAGGAGGAACACAGGAGGCACGTCCGCACCGTCCTCAAACGCCTAAGGGAGAACGGCCTGGTCGTACGTTTCGACAAATGCACGTTCGGTGCGGAAGGAGTGGATTTCCTTGGTCACAGCGTATCCTCGTGCGGGGTAAAACCCATGACAATGAAGGTCGACGCCATCAGAAAGTTCCCAATACCTACGACCATCCGTCAACTTCAGGAGTTCCTGGGGATGGTCAATTACTACAGGCGCTTCATCCCCAACATCGCAAAAACCCTGTCACCCCTCGACAACGTCCTGAAAGGAAAAGCGAAAAAACTCGAGTGGGGTTTGCCCCAGCAACAGGCATTCACCCAGACGAAGGATGCCCTCGCGAATGCCACCACCCTGGCTCATTTCGACGACAACGCGCCCCTGCGACTAACGACCGACGCCAGCAACGTCGCCTGTGGGGCTGTGCTGGAGCAACTCGTCGATGGGTCTCCTCGACCGCTGGTATTCTTCATCAAGAAATTGAAACCTGCCGAAACAAGATACAGCACCTTCGATAGGGAACTCCTCGCCGTCTACCTCGCCGTCTACCTCGCCGTCCGCCACTTCAGGCACATCTTGGAGGGCACTCCCTTCACAATCGCGACGGACCATCTACCCCTCGTACACGCTTTTACGAAATCGACTGACGCATGGTCCTCCCGACAACAACGTCATCTCGCAACAATCGCCGAATTCGGGTGCACCATACGTTACGTCCCAGGAAAGAAAAATCCCGTCGCGGACGCCCTTTCAAGGATTGAAATTGACGCAATCCACCTGGGAATCGACTACGCCAATCTCGCAACCGAACAACGCACCGACCGAGAAGCACAGGATCACCTGACGGGGCCATCCGCGCTCAAGATAAGTGCGATTCCCCTCGGACCAGCAGGAGTAACTATTCTTTGCGACACCAGCACCGGCCGCCCACGTCCCTGGATACCAGCCTCCTGCAGAAGGAAAATATTCGATATCATCCATGGACTTTCACACCCCTCAGGACGCACCACCGCTCGCCTTCTGTCTGAAAAGTTCGTCTGGCCAGGGATAAAAAAGGACGCCCGGGAATGGGCGAAGTCATGCATCAACTGCCAGTCAAGCAAAGTCAGCCGTCACACCGAATCGGGGGTAGGCGATTTCCCCCAGCCAAAAAGACGTTTCGGTCACATACACATCGACGTCGTGGGACCATTGCCCCCTTCTGGATCTGCTCGCTACCTGCTTACGATCATTGATCGCTCCACAAGGTGGTTGGAGGCATCGCCGATGACCGAAACTACGACTCAAGCATGCGCCGAAGCCCTCCTGTCAAGCTGGGTGAGCAGGTTTGGCGTTCCTGACGACATCACGACAGACAGAGGCCCCGCTTTCCTCTCAGAAATATGGCTCGCTTTGGCGAACCTGATGGGGACGACGCTCCACAGCACCACGGCATACAACCCCGCGGCAAACGGCATGGTCAAAAGAACTCACCGCGCCCTCAAGGCGTCCCTGATGGCGAGCTGCACCGACGGGGACTGGAAATCACAACTTCCTTGGGTACTCCTCAGCCTTCGCACCGCCCCTCGCGCAGACGGCGAACCTTCGCCCGCCGAAAAGGTTTACGGGGAGGCGCTCGCAGTTCCTGGCGAATTCTTTCCCTCATCGACCGACGACACGCAGCTGGATCACCTAAGGGACATCGCCAGGAAGTTCAGGCCATGTCTCAAAACTTACCAGGACAGAACCAAGCACTTCAAGCCAAAAAACCTGGATGACTGCGGGTACGTTTTCGTCCGTGTCGACGCTTATTGACAACTACTAACTAGACCTTATCGAGGCCCCTACCGGGTAATTAAGAGGACAACGAAAGCCTTCCTTCTCGACGTCCATGGCCAAGAGGACTGGGTCTCAATAGACCGCGTGAAACCAGCATTTCTCGAAGGAAGCGACACCGCCTCCGCCGGACCTGGCAGATCCAGAGTTCCACCTCAAAACAAGGCGCCCAACAAAAGAAAAATCATCAAATGACGACAAGAGGAAGAGATCCTTACGCCGACCGCCGGCGCGCCCTTCCGTTCAAAAACAAGAGGAACCCTCCGACGCCTGAAAAGATACGAAGATTGATCATCAGCCCTCTACGCCGCCCGATGTCTTGGGGGGGGGAGTACTTGTAAGGACACCACTCCCTTCGTCGTTCAGAAGCAACAAACTGCTCATTTATTTGAATTCTCCTTTCGCCACACCGTGGTTTCCCATATATCTGTATTCCGCTCTATCAGAGCTACATTTTGGCATATGTATCATTTCATTACATGTTTCTGTTAATTCATAATTCGTATATTTGTAAGTGTAAGAAAACACATATATTTTGCGGGCAATTCATTCTGACTTGGCGCCAGCGCCATCCTACCTTTCCGTCCGCACCTTGTAATATACTCCCATGCACGTTTGAATAAAGTATCAGTTGATCTTGGGGACGCTTGTCTCACTGTCCTTACAGGGTCTTAATTCAAGCAGTTCAGTCCTGAATTTTTCAGATAAGAAAGGCCTTTTGAATGGTTCAGTCCTGACATTTCCAAATAAGAAAGGGGTCTTTTTAATGGTTCAGTCTTGACAATTTCAGATAAGAAAGGGGTCATTTAAACAGATAAGTCCTGACATCTCTATATAGGAAAGGGTTCTTTTGAATGATATTATAAGTTCGAGGTGATGGGATTAGGGTAAAACCAAAATCATCGTCAATGCTGTCTTTATTAAGTAGAAAATTAATCACAAAAGTAAATGGCCACTGAGGAACGGCTCGGGTCGGCAGAATACAAAACAGGAAAAGCATAAAAAGTTATAAAAGTATAGATGACGCAAGAATACTGGGTAATCCAGAATTGCAAAAACTAAGTCTCAATTTTGCAATAGTTACAATTGATATGGTTTATTTAGTTACATGAATATCCAAAAATTAGAGTAAGAATCAATGATTATCAAAAAGTAGTTTCCATCTATATGACAAGCATAGTCTATATTTACTGTATCCCATGGTTTACCAGTCTCTGGCCACGACAATACAGAAGATTTAGGAGTTTGATAGTTTTTAAAGCATACATTACATGATTTTGTCATTTCACTAATTTCTTGGTCTATTTTTGGCCACCATACCCAATTGCGTGTTTCAGCTTTCATTGCACTAATACCATTATGACAAACATGCAATTGATTAAACACTACTTTTCGAATATCAGATTGCATAATCACACGGTTTCTATGCAAAAGGCTTAAATGGTCTTTCACTTTGGAAAAATCAGAAATTAAAGGATCATTAATCCAGCCATATTTCACTCAACTGATTATTTTCTTAAGGACAGGATCACATTTAGACAAAGATTTAATTGATTCAAAAGATAAATTTCTATCATCCAAAGCTTGAACCATATGTACATATTCAGTAAGGGTAGTTGAATCCGAATCAGAAATGGGTAGCCGACTTAAAGCATCTGCGACAACATTGTCCTTGCCAGCTTTAAAACATAAATCGTAATCAAATTGAGAAAGCAGTAAGGTCCAACGTTGTACCCTAGCATTAGCATTCATATGTACCGTATTGGTTTAGCCAAATTAACCAAGTTAAGGTTTGTGGTCAGTTCTGATTACGAATTTGCGACCCTAACAAAAATTATTTAAACTTGGATACATAAACCAAAGCTAGAGCTTCCTTGTCCAATGTGAGTATTTCAACTCAGCAGCTGACAATTTTGTACTTGCAAAATAGGCTGGTTATTCAATACCATTAAATTTCTGCATTAGAACACATCCCACACCCACTGGAGACGCATCCACTTCTACTACTACTGGACTATCCCCGTCAAAATTAGTAAAAGAAAAAGAAATGAAAGAATTTTAGGGTATACAGTACAAAATTATGAAAGGAATGTTTGAACAGGTTGGTACCACACCATTCTGAGGGCTAATAGCAGAAACAGGAATATGGCCAATTGAAAAAAAGAGAAGAGAGCAGGCTGGTCTAACTACAGGCCCGCGGGCCATATTGCTTTTTTATGGCCCTCCAACACTGACCTATTTTTGCAGTATGATTTAATGTGACGGAACCTTACTGGACTTAAAATGATCCCACCTGAATACTAATAAAAATTACAATGCTAAATAATGAAATAAAAACAAAATTATATATTTCATTAGAATTCGTGTAATCTCTCTCTCTCTCTCTCTCTCTCTCTCTCTCTCTCTCTCTCTCTCTCTCTCTCTCTCTCATAACATGCGTTCAATGCTAATTTTATAGTCTACTTTTGACGGTAGATAGAACAATAATAATAACAATAACAATTATAAATGTAAGAATATATAATGGTAACGTTATTGTTAATAACGTCTTTCCATAATGAGTCTAAGTAAGAAAAGAAATGCTCCAATGTGAACAGAGCATATGATATGAAGTGGGAAGAATATTGTGTGGTAGCAAATAGGCTCTGTTGTTAAGGAATATATCGTTCGAAGGCATTATGAGACATTGCACAGAGAAAAGTATGCCCAATTTGTGAGAAAATCATAAAGTGATATAATGAATATCTTGAAAACCTCAACAACAAAAGCATAGGCTACATAACTTCTGAAAATCAAGAACCGATAGTTGTACTGTTTCATATGAAGTTACTATGTGACTTATAAGAAATAGAAAATCATTTAGGGATGGAGAATTAATAAAGCAGTTTACAGTAAAATTGTACAATAGTTTGCTGAATAAAAAGTACCGGGTAGGAAATTAATCTGAAAGTGTGTCATTATCTCACCAAATATTTGCAAGATGAAATATGATGGAACATTGTAAGAAATTTGACACCACTGACGAAGATTTTGTTATACCCTGTCTTGATGCCATATATCGGAGGTGATATTTATGATGGAAACTCACAAGTTACAACTCAGCTTTATTGGATATAGCGGAACACGACTAACAATACACACCGACATCTAGCGGTAGCATTAGGAATCATGTAGCTGTTGGCAGCGTTCTCAACAATATTAACATCATAATTATCAAATAATCATTAATAATATAACATCTTTTCTTCTTTTAATTTTACACTTATTTGGATGGATTACAAGTTAGAATGCTACACTGAATTTACTTTGATAGGTTATTGATTAGGACTACAATCAGCTCTAAAAGTTATTACATTCAAAACATTGTACACTATGATGTATATGTGGTTGAACCTGTTCACAAATAAAATATTCATTCTTGGTATGAAATTCAACATGCCATTTGAGGAAATACACAACAGATTGCTACACTTCTTAATCATAACATTTATATGACGTTAGGGAAATTCCTCACAACATCATTACATTTCATAGTCAGAATACTTAGAGGGTAATTTATTTCTGGTTGACCTTGTCTGTCTGTTACTTACAACTTCGTTTTCCACTTTGACAGGAGTTTCAGTTTCATTACCACTAAGGTCAATAGTTACTGGTTCATTTACCTGGGGCATATGCACATCACTTGGGGTTTCTTTCAATTGAACTCTATTCCTTCTAAATAGCTTGCCTTCGCTTTCAATTAGATATGACCTCTCATCTAATCGTTCCACAACTTTTCCCTTTTTCATTCCTTCTTGCCCAAAACATAAGGTTTAAGACGTACATTGTCTCCTCCATGCAAAATACTTAAATCTTTAGCATTTTTATCATAATAGAATTTACTCTTAGCATTTTTTAATCTTTTCTTTTCCTTAGCCAACTCTAAATTTACATTTTGATTTTCAAGTAACTTAGATAACATTGGTAATTTGGTACGTGTTCTCCTACCTAGGCTATACTGTGATGGGCTAGCATCTTTATCACTAGTAGGGGTATTCCTATGGTCCAAAATAGCTAGATAGGGATCTTTATTACTTTCAATAGCTTTTCTAATTAAACGCTTAGATGTTTTCACTGCCGATTCGACTATCCCATTAGATTGGGCATATGTAGGGCTACTTGTCCTATGCTCAAAATCTTAGTCAGTTGTGAACTGTTCGAACTCCTTATTTACAAATTGGGGTCCATTATCACTAATCAATACACAAGGCAAGCCATACCTAGCAAAATGAGATTTAAGTTTTCTAATCACTGTACTGGCTAATGTATTTTCTAGGTAGTCAGTTTCCCAAAAATGGCTGAAGTAATCAACAGTTATAAGATAATTATGTTTTTCAATACTCATTAGATCAACTCCAACCTTTTGCCATGGTCGATCATCAATTTCATGATTAACTAAGGTTTCCTTTTGTTGAGCACTAGGGAATTTATTACAAATTTCACATGATAAGATGTATTGCTTTATATCAGAGTTCATTCCTGGCCAATAGATACATTCTCTGGCTCTTCGTAGACAGCCCTCAATTCCTATTTGTGCTGAATGGACGACCTGCATTATCTTATGTCTAAGGTTTAATGGAATGACTATTCTATTACTCTTAAAAATTAACCCGTCTTGAACTGAGTACTCATCCTTGGTATGACTATAGGCTTTGACTACATTAGGTATCTCCTCATTTCCCTCTGGCCAACCTTTCAAGATTAATGATTTCAAAATTTGCAAAGTCTCATCCTGGTCTGTTTCATATTTAATTTCATCAAGACGCTCTTTTCTTACTGGTAAATGTTCAAGCATGTTAACGTGCTCAAATTCACTTTCTTTATAATTTTCTAATGGCAAATAAGATCTTGAGAGTGCATCAGCCACATACATTTCCTTACCTTTTTTATGTATGATTTCAACATCGTATTGTAGAATGTTAAGCAACATTCCTTGCAGTCGCTTGGGAGCATGACACAAGGGTCTCAAAACAATACTAGCTATAGGTTTGTGGTCACTCTCAACAATTACTTTACGACCATAGACATACTCATGAAATTTCCTAAGACTAAAAACAATTGCAAGTGTTTCCTTTTCAATTTGTGCGTATCTTTTTTCGGTTTCTGATAAAGCACGGCTAGCAAAAGCAATTGGTTTGCCTGCCACACTGTAACAATACTGAACTTAGCCCATTTTGTGAAGCATCACACTGTATGACAAGGTCTAAGTTAGGGTCATAGTACTGCAGTATTGGGGCATTAGTGATTAGCCTTTTTGACTCTATGAAAGCTTTTTCTTGTTTTTCTGTCCAATTCCATTCGGTATTTTGGTGAGTTAATTTCCTTATTGGTTCTAACACCTCAGATAAATTAGGAAGGAATTTACAAGTAATTAATCATATCTGTAAACTCTTTAGCACCAGCTACATCAGTAGGTGGTTTCATATTCAGGATAGCTTCCACCCTTTTAGGGTCCGCCATGAGACCTTTACTTGTGATTTTATGACCTAAGAAAGCAATTTCAGATTTTCTTAATACGGCCTTAGACTTATTAAGTTTTATACCCTTGGCCTGGCACCTTTCCAAAAATTTGATTAGCCTACTATCATGGTCTTTAACAGCTTCCTCATACGTTTCACCTACACCACAAATTAAAACATCGTCAAGATTCACAAGATTCAAGATTAACTGTTTTTGGAAAATCTCACCACTAACAATTTAAACCAAATGGCAGTCTGAGCCACCTGTATCGACCTAAAGGGGTTTGAAAGGTGGTTAAAACACTAGATTCTTCATCAAGAACACAATGCCAATACCCATTGGCCAAATCAAAAGATGAAAAAACCTTTGCCTTTGACAGTTGGGGTAGAATATCATCAATTACAGGGATAGGATGATGTTCCCTTTTCAACGCCTTGTTTAAAGCTTGTGGATCAATACAAATTCTTAAATCCTTATTTTTTTTTTTTTTTCAGCTACAACCATCTGACTCACCCAGTCAGTAGGTTGGTCAACTTTAGCTATTATCTTTTGTTTTTCCATTTCATTTATTTTCTTACATACTCTGTTTTTAAGGTTAATTGGAACTCTGCATTTAGGAATCACCACTGGTTTTGCATTTGTGTCAATGGTTAGTCTAACCACATTTTGGAATGTACGCACATCAGTATTAAATACATTGTCATATTTATCAAGTACATCTTTAGTTGCAGAAATATTTTCATAATTCACTGTAATAAGTCCCATTTGCTCTGATGTTCTTTTACTTAATAATGGAGTGTATTTACAATCAACAACCAAAAATTCAAGGTTATATTTCTTCCTATTCTTGCAATTTCTAATTACTAACCTGCATTTTCCCTTAGGCCTAACTGTGTCTAAAGTCCACACTTCTAGGGTAGTGTCACAAGGCTTTAAATTGACATTGGGAATTAAATATTGAGAAATTACATTTACACTAGCTCCACAATCTACTTGAAATTTGATTACTTTACCATTAACTTCAAAATCAGCTTCAATTAGCTTATCCTTTAGCCTACCTGACACTTGCGCGCATTTTAGCCATGCACTGGTGTTTTTCCCGCACTGTTCACGACCAGTTCACTCCAGTTCGCGCATCGTTCACGACAAGTTCACGCGACATTCACCTCATGGCACGAATTGGCACGCCTAGTTCACGAGAAGTTCACGACACGTTTACGCGAGTTCGCGCATCATTCACGCCAGTTCACGAATTGGCCACTCCATATAAAAACCGGGCTTCTCCAACCCGAGGACATTCTTGGATTGGCTTTGGAAGAGACAACAATGCTTTCTGTCAGAGACACCATTGCATTGAGGAGAACAAACGTATATTTTTCGTTTGTATTTTTTGTTGCCCTTTATTTTTGTTTCAATAATTTGATTTACATATAAATAGCAGACATAAAATATGTACAAGTATTAAGAAATCATTTTATATAAACATTAAAAGCAGCAAACATGAAAAGTTTTTAGGCTGTTGATTTTAGGGTAATAGAGAAAAAAGTGTGTTGAAATAAGAAATCATTTTATTTTTACATTAAAACAGCAAACAGAAAAAAATTTGTTTTGCTCTTCATTTTAAGGTAATAAAGAAGAATAAGTATGTTGATGAAATAAAACATCCTTTTATTTTTACATTCAAACAGCAAACTTAAAAATTTCTTGGGTTTATTTTTCAGTTCATTTTTATTTAAAACAAAAGTTTTGGCTCTTGATTGGTAATAGAGGAAAATAAGTGTGTGCATGAAATAACACATCATTTTATTTTTACATTCAAACAGCAAATATAAACAATTGTTAGGTTTATATTTTTCTTTCCTTTTCATTAATTTTTTCGTTTCCTTTTTGTCTCTTCATTATTAAGTTATAGAAATAGTTTGAAATAAGATATAATTTTTTTTTCACATTAAAACAGCATATATAAAAATTTATTAGGTTTATTTTTCTTTCCTTTTCATTAATTTTTTTCGTTTCCTTTTTGTTTCTCTTCATTATAAAGTTATAGAAATAATTTGAAATAAGATATCATTTTTTTTTCACATTAAAACAGCAAATATAAAAATTTATTAGGCTTATTTTTCTTTCCTTTTCATTAATTTTTTCGTTTCCTTTTTGTCTCTTCATTATAAAGTTATGGAAATAGTTTGAAATAAGATATCATTTTTTTTCACATTAAAACAGCAAATATAAAAATTTATTAAGTTTATTTTTCTTTCCTTTTCATTAATTTTTTCGTTTCCTTTTTGTTTCTCTTCATTATAAAGTTATAGAAATAGTTTGAAATAAAATATCATTTTTTTCACATTAAAACAGCAAATATAAAAATTTATTAGGTTTATTTTTCTTTCCTTTTCATTAATTTTTTCGTTTCCTTTTTGTTTCTCTTCATTATAAAGTTCACGCCACTTCCCGCATCGTTCACTCCAGTTCACGCCAGTTCCCGCACTGTTCACTCCAGTTCACTCCAGTTCGCGCATCGTTCACGACTTTTTCACGACTATTTTGTGCGTGCCAATGCGTGCCACAAACTTTAAACATTTCAAAGTTCTGGGCACGCATGGCACGCACTGGCACGCCAGTTCCAGCACTGTTCACGATATTTTCACGACCCGTTCACGCGAGTTCGCGCATCAATGCGTGCCAGTGCGTGCCACGAATGCGTGCAAGTGTCAGGTACCTTTTTTACTACACACTCTTAGCAAATATTCACATTCAGATTCATCTGAACTGTTCACATCAAAGTCATTGTCATTACCTGATACATAATTTATTTTCCTACTTTTGCATTTAACAGCATAATGATTATAATTACCACATTTTATACATTTCTTACCATGAGCTGGACACTTTTCCTTACGCCATTCATGTTTTTCCCCACAAAATTTGCAAGGGCGCAACTTACTCGTAGGAACACTGGGTTTACTGGACTTAGGCCTACCTTCATTGTTTTCATGCCTAGGCCTACCATCATGGTCTGCGTTGTGTCTGCTATCAGTAGTCTTCTCCCTTCTAGACTTTTCTCTCACTTTGGCCACACTGTCATTGGTCTGGCGAGGAGTAGACTTGATGACGTCCATCTGCCTTTTGCTTGCTTGAAAGGCAACACACAAATCCAATGTTTTCTCAAGGGTAAGGTCTTCGACTTCAAATAATTTCTGACGAAGCTTGTCCTCAGTACATCCAAACACCACTTGGTCCCTCAGCTGCTTGTCTCGTTGGTTACCATAGTTGCAGTCCTTCACAAGAATCTTCAATCTAGTAACGTAGGTTTCCAATGTTTCGTTTGTTTCCTGCACACATCTTCGAAACTTGTACCTTGCCACGAGTTCGTTCTTGCGCGGAGAGAAATAGACGTCGAATTTCGCCAAAACATCCTTCAACACATTGGCTGGATTAGGGTTACCGGTTGCTGGGACAGGAAATTCAAAAGAGTTGTATTTCTGTAGAAGTTCTTCACCTCCAATGTTTAGAAGTAGGGCCACCTTAGTCTCTTCAGGTCTATTGTCCTTTTCAGAAGCAAGTAAATAACTCTCGAACTGTTGCTTAAAAGACCTCCATTCACGTTCGTTGTCGGCCCCTAGGCTAGCAGTGAATTTTGCTGGGGCTGCAATACCTTCCGTCGATGAAGCCATGTTTGCCGGTCAGGGATGCTCAGTATTTTTAGGCTTAAAACACAGTATCTAAAAGGCCTATACTGCATAATATTTGCTTGGCGAGTTCTAGGTGTCGTTTTTAATCCCGTCAACTGCCACCATGTCTTGATGCCATATATCGGAGGTGATATTTATGATGGAAACTCACAAGTTACAACTCAGCTTTATTGGATATAGCGGGACACAACTAACAATACACACCGACATCTAGCGGTAGCATTAGGAATCATGTAGCTGTTGGCAGTGTTCTCAACAATATTAACATCATAATTATTAAATAATCATTAATAATATAACATACCCGAAGCACATCAAGATGCAGTCATTGAATGATGATAGCAGAGGTTCTGTTATATACGTTTCCCTCAAATCCGTAATCAATGAATATGGAGGGTTTAAAAATTGTTCCTGCATTGTAACTGATGGTGCGAAAGCTATGGTTGGTAGTAATGTGGGGTTAGTTGGACTTTTAAAGAAAAATGGAATGCATTGCATCACACTACACTGCATTATTCACTAAGAGGCTCCATGAAGTAATATATTGCTGATGAGTGATGTCATGATAAGTGTTGTCAGTATTGTGAGCTTAATCAGAGGTGGAAATAATTCCCGTGGAATAGAAAATTTATATCATTCATGGAAAAACTGAACACCAAGTACATTGACCTCTCACTATATTCAAGTGTTAGGGGGCTGAAAGCTAGAAAACACCTCGTTTCTTTTCTTTAATGAAAGATATTCTACCATTTCTACAAAATCAGCATATTAGTAATTCAGAACAGTGCCAAATTCAGCTACACGATAAAGATTTTCTTTGCTCCCAAGCAAGTCTTATAGAAGTGAATGCCCACCTCAACCTACTAAACACGAACCTTCAAGGAAAATAACATAAAGTTTCCCAGCTTGATTCTCTCCGTAAAAAGCTGCAACTTTTCAGTGAGTGCTTAAACAAGAATTATCTGACACACTTCCCTTCTTATCATGAATTGAACAAACATAATTCAAAAGACTTTTCATATATATCATATTTTTTTTTTTTTTGAAAACTTGAAGGTTTATATTGTGGGTTTGAGATAAGATTTAGATACTTTGAAAAGTTGAGGTCCAGAAACATTTTGTTCAACAATCCCATGGTAGCCTGTGTGGAAACAGAACTACATAAACTTTATCTTTATCACGTGGCCTTTTTACAACGTATTATGTCTATGATTAGAAAGTATAACTGAATAGAAGTAACACAAGCGTTATATATATATATATATATATATATATATATATATATATATATATATATATGTGTGTGTGTGTGTGTGTGTGTGTGTGTGTGCGTGTATGTGTCTGTGTCTGTCTATGTCTGTAGATTTACTCTTTTTACTTTGATTGTTACGTATTTTGAAGTTGAACAGGAAAAGAACAATCTGAGATTCTATTTTTTTTTTCACGTATGATTAGAAAGTATTACTAAATACTAGTATCTGAGTTGTGTGTATCTTTATATATATATATATATATATATATATATATGTACTTTAATTGTGATTTGAAGGTAAATATAAACAGAACTATATAAGATTCTAATTTCAATCTTTACCTATGTATTTTTTGTCTTGTCTTGGAGCAAATATATTCACATACAACTAAGTAGTGGGGAAAATCTTATGACACGGTGTGTAAACTCTTCCAGTGCATCAACATACCTGGTAAAAAAATCACATGGATATAAGGATATGGAGCCTCTCCCCTTGGGGGAAGGTGCTCCCCTTCAGTTACTAGACCAGTAATTATAATTCTAATATTAATTTCCTTTTGTGGCCCGTGCCATCAAGAATTTCATGTAATGTGGCCCTTGGCATGGAAAAGGTTGGACCACCCTGGAATAGAGTATGAAAAGGTGATGATATTTCATAACATCATAACATCAGATGACAAACGGCTAGTTAAGGAGGCAGTAGAGGATCAAATAAGAGAATCATATGGGGAATGTTGGGGAAAAAGTATCATAGAAATATGCAATAAATATGATATTAAAATTGAAGAAGTAAGAAAGTATAAAAAGCAAGAACTCAAACAAGAAGTAGAAAGTAAAGTGGCAGATGAAATTAAAAGAAAAATAGAAGTAAAGAGAGCAGAGATGACCAAACTAAGATTTGTGAATAGTAATGCTAGAAGAGATTACATAGGAGAACTTAACACTAATGTGAAGAATTTTCTTCCCTACTATTCTTCTTCACAGTTTATTTTATGTCGGCATTGTTATTGTTCGTGACGTTACGGCAGGGAAAATGTGAGTGATTATTCTTCCTTAAGCTATCATCTCGAGATAAATATTTTTCTATTCAGTATTTTACCTTAAGTATTTAGGTACTTTAAATTTCTCTCTACTACAACTCAAGTCTGCTAGTCTAGGAGGTATGTTTGTCCACACTCGTAAGCCCGACTTACTAATTACCTTTTAGTTTCATTTTTTATTTTGTATGCCAGATGTTTAGAGTTAAGATATCTTTGTCCCCTGGAGTTGCAAGATTTCTCCTTGTATTCTAAATAAGCATATTGCTTAAAAATCACAAACCACAAGTGTTTCAAGCCTGTTCTAAATTAGAGATGGCACCTCTAGACCACTGGCCTACGCACTGAGATGCGCTGTTGTTGAGGGAAGGAAGCCGGACGCTGTCGACCTGAACTCGACCTCACAAAGTTCCAGGCCATGGTGCTAAACGTTACTGCCAGGGTCAATTTCCCCCGAGTCAACTTTGTGCTCCCACTCTCCAACACTAGCCTATCCCCTTGCACATTGTGGGATCCGGATTCCACAAAGGACGAGGACAAGTAGATACCTTGAGAGGTCACATATATTAAGGAGGCGCATCCAGTTTCGCAGAAATCTCTGATCAAGGCTAGGGGCGAGTAGGAAGGGGCCATTGACTCCGCTAAACAAGTGCAGTAAGCCTAGTGAAGTGGAACTGAAGACTGCCATTCTCTGGACACATGATCATTCCTGCTTTAGATAAGATTCTATTTGTCTCTAGGTTAAGTTTAGGTAACGTTCTGGCATTACATTTTTCGGGCTGCATGTTTGGAAATTAAATGGATTTTGAGCAAAGAGAAAAATCTATTTTAGGGTGAGATAGCCATGTCGTCCTGATGGAAGGTTCCTTTAGGTAGCTTTCTAAGGGATATTTGCTACATTGATACTCCCAGAGAATTAACCGTAGGTCTCCAGAATTCTAACTCCTGGCGCGAGTATCCTTAATGTATCTTTAAGGATATCGCATAATATCAGGGGACGTATTTTTTGATACGACACATAGCAATCTTCACCCCGAATAGATTTAACTCTTTGAGGGGGAAGAGTGGCGAATGAAAGGGGAGCCGTTATCAAGGTACCCGGTGGACCCCTTCCCTGTACTGCTACAGCCCATCATTCCTTGTTGCATTTAAGCAGGAATAGCAGCAGATAGAGTAGTTTCGGGTGGGATCATTTTAAGAAAGAAGGGTGGGTTCATCAGGACGACATGGCTATCTCACCCAAAAATAGATTTTTCGCTTTGCTCAAATTCTGTTTTTTGGGCTCGGCCCTGTCGTCCTGATGGAAGCTTACCAGAGAATTAACTTGAAAGTACTATATATGTGGGTTTGTATAAGTGCCTTTACTTTGAATGAGTTCCTTATATGGTCTCCTAGACCTTTATATATGACATTACCATTGTCTGTCATATCCACTAAGATTGGAACTAGCTTAGGGCTTCCTGCACCCTGCAGGGAAAGTGTTGACTTTGACTATAAGGATTCAAAGTTTGTATCTCCATAGGGATGGACGGTAATACTTAGAGATTACCCTTCTCATACCTTGGAAATCTGTACTCTGATTTCAAGTTGGGCCCATCTAGGGTTTAATTAAAACTCTAGTATGCTTTATTCATCTGTAACTGAGATAGCAGTAATAAGACGCAAATACCTTTAGTATTTTACCTTGCAACTAGATTATCAAATGTAGTTACAATCAGGTATGAATCTGATCCGGCATTGAAAACACATCAGGGTCCATATTTTCTTTTGTCGAAAAAATATGTAATTCCATTAAAATGATGCCACTCAATGGAGATGTGAAACCAAATCTGACTGATTTGTACAGATTTTGGAAAAGGATGAACACCGTGACGCAACGTTCACTCGGCCCTGGTGTTATCGGTCAGATATGCACCTATATTGAACGGTGTGTTAATCATCGTTGTGATTTGCACTCGAGGGAAAATGTACCCATGCACCTGATACACTGGAAAGTCCCAAAGCAGTTCACTGTTCAACGCAGTGCTAGATGACGGGTTATATAACATTATCCGCCGCCACCACAACATGTTTTATTTCATGTACTTGCTTCGTATAGTGTCTGTAAAAGATCTGGTTGATCTCCACCCAGTGTATGAGCGGAGTCTACCAAAGCCTCTGTGTTGGAAGAAGTTCCGTGAAGAAGCAATTTTCTTTGGATCGTAACCTGCGGGGGAGCTGTCAGGATCCGCTCTGCGAATAAGTAGGTGAGCTTTGCTCTCAGTTGTCTTAGGGATAGATTTTGATCCTGAGGTTTCGCCTCGGAAGAGCTGTCCTTCCTTGAAGTCTGAAATTCTATGAAGATAGACCTTATGACACTCTACTGGGCATAGAGAGACATCTTCCTTCAGTGGGCAGATTCTCCAATGACTCCACCTCTTGGTGGGTAGCTCGTTCTTGACATGAAGGAACTACATATGGCCTACATCCCTGATAGGGCCAATATTTCACTAACTCTAGCCCCTGAGGCTATTGCGAACAGAAAATTTACTTTCTGTGTTAGCTCATTTAGAGTACAATCCTCATTGTTTAGGTTGGAAACATAGTGCAAGACTTTGACCAACGACCATGTAATAGGCTTTGGAGGGGTTGCCGGCTTGAGTCTAGTGCATGCTTTGGCACCTTATAGAAGGTTTCGCTTGTGAGGTCCACCTCAAAGGCGTATAGAAGAGGTCTAGTCAGGGCTGACTTACACGCGGTTATCGTAGTGGAAGTCAGGCCTTCTTCAAGTAGGTAAATGAAGAAAGAGATACAGAAATCTGTTGAAATTTCTCTTGGTCCCCTTGATTTCACAAGGGATACCCATTTCTTCCAAGATGATTCACATTGTCTCCTAGTTGAACTTGACTTGTATTCTACAATTAAGTCGACCTTGTCCTTCGAGATCCCAAACTTTTTGTTCGCTGCTAGGGCGAAAAAATCATGAGATGTAGGTTGTTGGTTCTCAAGGATGAAATGTAAACAGTCGACTTCTGCACCATTTGGGATAAAACTGGGTTTGGCAGAGGAAACAGCTTCATTTTCAATTATAGAACTAGAGGGAACCAATAGTTTTTGGGCCATTTGGGGGCTACTACTGCAGCTGTTCCTCTGAAGGATCTTAGCTTGTCGAGAGCTTTAAGCATGAGATTGGATGGTGGAAACAGGTAAATCCGATTCCATCTGTTCCAGTGGAGAGACATGGCATCTGTCGCTTCTGCTTAAGGTTCTCGTAAGGGGCTACATAACGACGTAGTTTCTTGTTGTCGCTCATTGCAAAGAGGTCGATCTGCAGTTCCGGGACTTTTATCGAAAATAAAGGAAAATGAGTCTGCGTCTGCTTGTGTCTCTATGGCTTTCGCCTGGATAGAGCATCTGCCGTCACATCACGGAACCCTTGAAGGTGAACTACTGATAAATGCCATCTTCTCTTCCTTGCCAGGCGGAAGATGGCTAACATCACGTGAATGATGTGAGGTGAACTCAAGCCTTGTTGATTTAGATATATTACTATCACCTCGTTGTCCAGGACTAGTCTGATGAGGACTGTTCTGCGAGGGGTTAGTCTCTTCAACGTCAGGAAGACTGCCATAGCCTCCAAGATGTTGATGTGAAAGTTTTGAACTGGTGTGACCAATTCCTTGCACTTTCATTTCTTGCGAATGGCCTCCCCATTCTTCCAGAGAGGCGTCTGTGTGTATCACCACTGATGTTTGTGGTGGTTGCAAGAGAATTGTCTGTGCTAGGCTCTTATTCGTTGACCACGGCCTTAATAGCGTGCTCAACCGGGTTGGGGTCAACCTTTGTTGATCTCTTCGAGCGTTTGATACGTATCTTCTCCAGACTCCTGACGCATCCTTTAGCTGTACTTTTAGCACTGGGTCTGTCACTACTGCGAACTGGAGAGAGTCCAATACTCTTTCCTGTTGGCGTCTTGAAATCCTCTTGTATTGGATTAGTCTCTTGACAGATGCCGCTATTTCTCTCCTCTTCTTTAATGGAATGGAGAGGTGGTGTGACTGCAAGTTCCCATGGATTCCTAACCATTGAAACTTGTGAGCTGGAGAAAGGCGAGACTTCTAGCGATTGATCTTGAAGCCCAGGTGTTCCAGGAACTGGATCACCTTTCCGGCCCCTTGCAGACAAGTAGTCTTGGATGCTGCCCGCACCAGCCAATCGTCCAGGTATGCTACTACTTGTACTCCTTCGGAGCGCAGTTGATGGATGATTATGTCCGCTAGCTTTGTGAATACCTTTGGGGCTATGTTTAGTCCAAAGGGCATGGCTGTGAAGACATATTTTGTCTTCTGTAGCCTGAATCCTAGGTAGGAGAAGAGGGGGCGACTGACTGGTAGGTGCCAGTAAGCATCTGCCAGGTCTATTGAGACTGTGTACGCCCCTTTTTTGGTAGAAGGGTCCTTATGTGTTGCAATGTAAGCATCTGGAACTTGTTGTTCTCGATGAACTTGTTGAGTGGAGACAAGTCTAGAATGACTCTGGGTTTATCCGAGTCTTTCTAGGGAACAGAAAACAGCCTTCCCTGGAATTTGATGGCCTTTGCTTTTCTTATTACCCTCTTGTTCAAGAGTTCTGAGGTATATTTTTCCAACAAGGGGGTGGAGTGTTGGAAGAATTTTGGAAAAGCGGGGTGGATTTTTGTTCCATTTCCAACCAGGTCCATTCGTAATTTGGCTGTGAACCCAGGGATTGAAGGTCCAATGATCCCGAAAGTGGAAAAGTCTGCTTCCTACCTGGAACCTCTCATTGTTTAGAGGTTCCTGAGGACTCGTTTCCGTGACCGCATCCTCCTCCACCCTTGGGGGGTTTCTGGAGGATCCTCTTTTTGGGCCCTTACCTTTGTAGGGCCGAAAGGTGGTCGAGTGCCTTTCAAAGCCTGGATTAAACACAGGTGACTGGGCTACCAGCTGTTGAGGGACCATCTGGAAGGGGGTTTGTGGCTGGGCTACCATTTGAGGCACCGTGGTCATGGTCACGGTCGGAAATTGTACAGGTCTAATGAAGTTTTCCTCTTTGAGGACATGCCCCAGTTTTGTAGAAGGTTCATATTCTCCATGGTGGCTTTGGCAATGACTTCTTGGACCACTTCCTGTGGGAAAGGGTCTTCACCCCAGATACATGATGAAATCAGTTTTCTGGGTTCGTGTTTCACCGTTGTTGCGGCAAACACATGCTCTCTACAGGTCCTTTTTTGACCTGACAAAAGCATACAAATCCATCACAAATGTGGGGTGTTATTTAAGGTTTGCACACATTTCCGAGCAGTTCTGATGAGACAGGGAGGCGGCAAGTCTATCTTTCGTCTCCTGTTCCCTTCTCAAAAGATTGTCTGGCAATTTTGGAAGGTTCTCATTAAACTGCTGGCCTGCTATCTCCGGATCCAACTTCGAGACGAAGAAGGTTAGATGTACCTCTTTCCACTTCTCCTCGCAGGTGGGCATAGCTAGAGATAATGGTTTGCATTTCTCTAGAATTGGGCAGGGTTTACCCTCTTCGACTGCTCTCATGACACAGTCTAGGGCTTTCCCCAAAAGGGGGAAGGCTGTGGAGGAAGGAGCAATGAAGGTTGGGTGTTTCTTGCTCAATGCTGAGACTTTGGAGTTAGTATATCCAGCTCCTTTCTGGGTCTTGGTAAGGATGGCTTGTGCCTTGTCATGTTCGAAGACAATGACTTCCTTTGGTATAGTCTCCTCGCGGGATGCAGGTTCATCTCGCAGTCTCATGTAGCAATCTGGGTACGCTGAAAGCTAGGCCAGAATTGAAGCTCTTCAAGGGGTTTGGTCCCCAACTTCTCGGAGATATAAAGCTTCCCATTCATCATGGGCATGTGTTCCGTATACCTCCAGGGGTTGGTTTCGGAGCAGTGAGGGAGGTCAGATGTTTTAAGGGGCTTAGCAGAGACCCTGGAAGCGCCAAGGTGTTTCCCTTCCTGTACCTCTCTCTTCGTCTCTTTGAGATCTTGCTTATTCTCCTCTTGTTCCTTCCAGAACAGTGTCAACATCTGCTGGATCGACTCTAGGAGTGCTACGCTCTTGCCAACCTGTATAGCCAGTTGGGGAGTTGGGGCTGAAGAAGTTGACAGCATAGGTTGATATGCCGACACAGTGAGCTGAGGGTCCTCAGTCACCGTCGAAATGGATCCTTGTTCCTCCGTGGGTGGTTGAACCACTTCTTCTTCAGGGCCTTCTTGCAGTAGGCCCTGTCCGGTGTCAATGGACACCTCCGACATCCGTTCTTGGTGGATGTCCAAGCCTTGCAGTGCCTTGTTGATATCCGCGTCCACTGTCCGTTGGATAAAGGGAGGCTGGACCTGTACCTGAGGCACAACCGCACTGGATTGAGCCTTAGGGAACAGTAGGCACTTCAGAGATTTGTTAGATAGGTAAGGTCCCGGAGAGTTCTTCTGGAAGCCTCATACTCACCTTCGAAGGGTTTCCCTTGCTGTATCCCTTGACTCCGTAGTGTCAGGGATATCTTCTCCAAAGCCGTCGGTCAGCAAGGTTGAGCAGTTGGAGCAACCTTTCGGGTCCCAGTACCTCAGGGATCCAGATACGAGGCAGCAGGGGCATGCGACCTGTACATTGTATGCCCACAAAAGTTCTTACTCTTGTGGTTGCAGACCACCACTGTACACTTCACCATGCTCCTCCTGTAAGGGAGAAAAAGGGTGAAATGAGTACTCGGTTGTTTATATCATTGATATAATGTATACTTAAAATACGGGTCCAAGTACCTCAGGGATCCAGATACGAGGCAGCAGGGGGCATGAGACCTGTACATCGTATGACCACAAAAGTTCTTACTCTTGTGGTTGCAGAACACAACTGTACACTTCACCAATGGTTCCTCCTGTACTCAGTTGTTTATATCATTGATATAATGCATACTTGAAAAATAGTAATACTTACTATTATATTTAATAGCTTAGGATAGTAAGCTAGAAAGGAAATAGGAAAGACGCATATTTGTGTTTCCTCTCACAGGCAATTGCTGAGACCTCCGTCAATATCAATATTTAAATTCCTTATAAGGGAAAAATACAGAGTGGAATAACTCTCGTACGTAGAGCCGGAGCCAGTGAATATTTATACTAACTCCTCCACCTGTAAAATATTAATACTAAACAGTGTTTCATGAATGTCCCGATAATCAAAGGATTCATCAGGGTGTTGAGGGAATGCTTCAACCTCAGCATGTTATGCGGTCCCAACAATAGACTGCGAAAGGATACTCAGAGTATGTTAGAAATACTTGTACTACTGTATTGTTATATACTATAGTTTTCCAACTACTGTATTGTTATATACTGTAGTTTTCCAACTACCGTATTGTTATATACTGTAGTTTTACTAGCTACTGTATTGTTGTATACTGTAGTTTTACCAGTACACTACTGGGGTTAGGCTAGTGCCTGGCGCCACTAAGTGATAGAGAGAGAGAAAGAATGGAAAAGAGGGTTTCCTATTATTATGGTTTAGCGCAATAAATGGAAGTGTGGGAGGGCTACTGCCGTCTACTGTCTCCTTGCCAGAATGAGAATTCTAATGCAAGGGGAGAAATGCATCTGATTCTATCTTCCATCCAGCCACAACTTTTGCCGCTGGCTGTACTGCCGGTTGTGAGGTTTGTGGAAGGCAGTCCAAGAGAGAACTGAAGAATTCTCAACAGTATATTGGGTGGTTTCCACACCGGCAGCCGCCAGGGCCGGTTCAGTCTTTCCCCTGGGGCATTCGCTTCCGGTGAAGGAAGGACATAAGGGGGAGTTGGCCGAGGCGGCAACCTAACCACTGTTGGTAGGGTCCTGGCAGGCAACTTAGTCAACCCAGCAAGCCAGGATGATTGTAGAATACCAGCCAAAAGAATGTTGTGACGGCTATGCCGACACTAAAGGACAGAGGGGGGAGGGAAAAGGGTCTTATAGTTTGCAGGGGAGAAAGGCGATGGCAGGCATGCCGCCTACTTTTGGCTGTAAACTAAGGAAGCGTGGCTTCCTGTGCAACCGCCGTCATGGTCGGCAGAGGAATAAGAATTCCAGTGTCGGTGACATTGTCGGCTATAAGACATGTCTTATAGTCTACAAGGGAGAAAGGCGGTGGCAGGTATGCCGCCTACTTTCGGTTGTAAACTAAGGAAGCATAGCTTCCCATGCCGACAATGTCGTGGCAGCAGAGGAATCACGATTCCCCTGCCGGTGACATTGTTGGCTACAAGACAATATACCCTGAATTACCGACATACTTCAAAGCCGGGATACTCAGCGGCAAAGAAGATCAATGGTAAAACCATCTAAGTCAAGCCGGAGTTAACTACTCGGTGGGGATGACAAAAGATAGAGTTGCCGCTTAGGATGGCGGTGCTCAGGGGGGGGGGGAGGAAGGGTTTATCCCCTTTCTCTAAAAGAGAAACGTATCGAATTATAGCCTACCAATAAATTATCGGGGATATATATCCTCAACCGAATTAATAGGAACGATACAAGAGGTTAAACAATGTGATTTACATTAATAACGTATACAAAACGGGTTAGGCATACGAAAGTAACGTGATATATTAGAAGAGGAAATATTATATATATGCACTCTTCATTAGTATAATTTTGCCTAACTAGCTAAAAAGTTTCTTTATAGCTAAATACCATGAGCGTCGCACCACTAACTAAATACAGTGAACCCTCGTTTATCGCGGTAGATAGCTTCCAGACCCGACGGCGATAGGTGAAAATCCGCGAAGTAGTGACACCATATTTACCTATTTATTTAACATGTATATTGAGACTTTTAAAACCTTCCCTTGTTCGTAGTTCTGTTAACAAACTACCCTTTAATGTACAGAACACTTAATGCATGTACTACAGTACCCTAAACTAAAACAGGCACAAATATTAAAGGCGATTTTATATCATGCGTTTCCTAAACACGCCAAAAAGCACGATAAAAAATGGCAACCAATGTTATGTTTATGTTTATCTCTGATCATAATGAAGAAACAAACGCATTTACACATCTGTGTATAGGTTAGTTTTTGCATCGATTATATTGATTATTCAGTACAGTATGTTGATTTTGTTATTACCAATGTTTTACTTAATTTTTCTTAGGACTTCCAAATGAAATGTTTTTCTTTATGACGCCGCCTGAAACGACGGCGTCATAAAGTACGCTCAGTAAACAAACGAAGTTATTTAACGCGCATGATGAAAGTGATAAATAATGATATTACAGTAAAAGCTTTTATAAAATATGTTATTACAAATATTATTTACCGTATCTATATAAAATCATACATACGTAGCAAAGCAGGAAAACAATTTACGAGAGAGAGAGAGAGAGAGAGAGAGAGAGAGAGAGAGAGAGAGAGAGAGAGAGAGAGAGAGAGAGAGAGAGAGTTGTTTTACATACGTAAATGTAAATTTAAAAAAAAAAAATAGCCCCATTTCATATAAAATAGATTACAAATATTTTACTTTATCATATTACAGTAGTCTGTATAATACTGTAAAGTTCAGTACAGTATGTTGTTGTTATAGTCGTGGCGATGAAATTCTCACGAAACAAAAACACGCCATTTGATTACAACAGCTGATTCATTCTCTCTCTCTCTCTCTCTCTCTCTCTCTCTCTCTCTCTCTCTCTCTCTCTCTCTCTCTCTCTCTCTCTCTCCGTGTTATATAATACTTACATTTAGATGGAGAAACTAAAATTAGTTTTCTTAGTGTCGATTAAATACGAAACGAAAAAATTATGCTGAGTCTACATCCATTTCAATCATAGCTAAAAATACGGCATCCGATTTCATCAGCAAACCACTATTTTTTGGGAAACATAATTTTATTCTAGAAAATTGCTACTCTTTAAATAGTTAATTGCACATTAAGAAAGCGTGTACTTTTGTTTTTAAATTTCGGGTGTGTTTTAAAAATCGAGTATTGTTGACTTCTTTTTGTTTTACTTTTGGCTGTGATTAGATCAGCTGACATCTACTGTAGCTGCCGCTCTCGAGAGTGTACGAATACACTAACAAAGTATCGTTTATACCATTTCTTAACTTATTCAAACCGTCTACAGTATACAGTTGATATTACATAAGCACCAATGTGTTTAAACCTATCAATTTTTTTTGTTTATTACATTTAAACCCCCCCCCTCTCTCTCTCTCTCTCTCTCTCTCTCTCTCTCTCTCTCTCTCTCTCTCTACCTCTCTCTCTCTCTACCTCTCTCTCTCTCTCTGTGGGCTACTTTTCACTACCTCCCATTCCTTACCTCTCTCTATCTCTCTAACAAATAATATCTTTGTTGCTCCTCAAAGTTTCATTTATATTGAAAATCAATCATGATTCAATTTTCTTTACTTTCTCCAATCTCGCACCATCGGTCACATCGCGGTATTTTCGAAATTTCCGGAAAATCCGCGATATATGTATATGCATGGGTTATGAAAAAAATCCGCGAAGTGGTGAATCCGCGATGGTAAAACCGCGAAGTAGCGAGGGCTCACTGCAATTGCATTTATGACGTGCGACAGCGGTCTCAAAATGGCTGCCTACGGGGTTGGCTGTGCTCCACTTAACACACTTAAATTATGCCAATGCAATTGTGAAAAGGGAGCTATAAATTACACACAGGAAAGATTAAATACTCAACTTTCTAGAGGATGAAGATGCTGGAGATTGCATGATAATATTCCAATAAACAGTAACAACACCGAGAGAAACGTGGAGCGCACTTAGCTTAAATGCTACAGTTTAAAGGAATGATGGACTGTAGCAGTACAGGGAGGGGTCCACCGGGTACCTTGATAATGGCTTCCCCTTTCATTCGCCACTCTTCCCCCTCAAAGAGTTAAATCTATTCGGGGTGAAGATTGCTATGTGTCGTTCCAAAAAATAAGTCCCCTGATATTATGCAATATTCTTAAAGATATATTAAGGATACTCGCGCCAGGTGCTAGAATTCTGGAGACCTACAGTTAATTCTCTGGGAGTATCACTGTAGCAAATATCCCTTAGAAAGCTACCTAAAGGAACCTTCCATCAGGACGACATGGCCGAGCCCAAAAATGTACTTGTATTTTTGTTGGTAATTGCTTGAGGTCACTGACCACATGTTGGGACCCCTACCGCACAAGTTATTTACCATAAGATTTTGATTTAATTCATTCCGTGTTCATCCCACGTGTTCATCCAGTTTATTAATTCCAATGTTTGTCTTGTAAATTGTGGTTAATATTTCATTTATCAATTTTTCCATTTGAATAAATCCTTATTGAGTTACTCTGATTCTCATCTTTAATGCAATAGAGAAATTAGAGTAGATTACAAACATTGGTATCTTTAATTCCATTATTTGAAGATTCTACCAATCTATAGTATAGTACTGGTTAAATGCACCCCGAGATGTTGAGAGTAACCCACTATAGGTATAGGTAAGTTGGTATAAGCGAGTGTACGCTTCTTTAACTTAGTGCTTTGAAGGTGAAGATCCCCATTTAAATTTACTTAAATACATCTCTGCTCCCATCCATTGCCATTATCTTAATAATTGTTTTAATGTAAGATTCCTGTTCAGCATCTCACTGGGGTCACTGGTGTAACATGATGTAAGTAGTCCTGTATAAAAGTAGTTCGTGCTTCTGCACAAATATATGCATGTACACAAATTAAGTCGATCTGAATAAAGTTCTCAACTAGTAAACGTCGTCATCCTTGGACTCCCAACAACAAAAAACATTACATCGTGGCAGCAAAAAAGCGAACCTAAAATGAACAGTGTTGAAAAAATGGATAGTGAAAACAATGTTGTGTCATAGAATGATGAGAAGCCGTGAAACTTATGAGTATTTATGCTGTGGGCACCGCCATCTTGGACGCCGGGAGAAACCGATCAAAGAAACAACAGTCAAGTGTGAGCAGAGTGCTACGGTGGCCCATAAGGACGTTTGTGCTGAAAAAATAGAACTGAAAATCGTGACAATGGAAGAAGCTCATGTTTCAGTGCCATACATGGACTAGTCTACTGCTAACATAGGAGATCCTTTAAAGCTTTTCCTCCACCAGCACTGTGACCTCTACTTCAGTGTCAAGGACATCAAGGCAGGAAAGCAGTTGGACCATATACTACTTCTCTCAGGGGAAGAGGGCCTGAAAAAATACAATTCCTGGACCTTTGACAGGAAGAAGATAAGAAGAATGCAGAAAAGGTTTGGGAAAAGTTTGAGGCGCAACTGGAGAGGAAAACCAACTTTCGTATTGCCCGCTTTTATCTCCAGAAGTTCAAGCAGAAACAGGCAGAGACGATCGACGACTTTCTTGCTGGATGCAGGTTGCAGGCACAAACGTGCAATTTTCGCAACGACAAAGAAACTCAGGAACAATTCATCGAGCAGCTAATCACAGAGCTTGTCACCAAGAGCTGCAGAAGGACTTTTTGGCCAAGAACGAGAAGCTGACACTAGAGGAAGCTCTGGACATGAGACGTACACATGAGGCATCACTCACCAACATGCGCAAACTAGCGGAGGTGTCGGACCAGAAGAGCCAGTCAGTGAGTGCCGTGAAACGAGCCTGAAACTCGCAGTGTCATAGCTGTGTGGGGAGCTCATGAACACAAGAAGTGCCCGGCCTGGGGTACTACGTGTTCTGAGTGCAGAGAATAAAACCACTGGGCGAAGATGTGCTACATAAAAAAACGGCAGTCAGCAAACAAGCAATGGGACGATGGAGCCAACCACGACTGGTCCAAGCCTCAAGAGTGGAAAATGTCCAACCGTAAGGGTATAAACAAACAAACACAACAGAAACAGTTTGACGGCATCCATGCCATGTCATAAGATGATGACTACCCCATGTACGAGGAATTTGAGCAATTATTGTTTGACGTGATCACAAACAGTGGTCAGAAGTCAGACTCTCATCGCGAGGCATTCACGGAGCTGGATATCGCCCTACCCAATTGGCCCGGAACTTACCTCTTGAAGGTAAAGATTGACACGGGTACAGAATGTAATACCCTCCCACTGCAAATATTCCAGAGAATGTTCCCTGATAGAGTCAACACTCGAGGACTACCATGACCAAGTGACCAACCGAGTGTCAAAATCACTCACCGCATACAACGGTTCCAAGATACAGCAGTTTGGAACTGTACAAGTCCGGTGTGCATATAAAAGGCAGGACACAAGCTTCTTCATCGTGGAAACCACGGGGCCAGCAATACTCGGGTTGCCAAGCCTGAGAAAGATGAAGCTCGTCATCTTGCACTGTGCGATCACCACAGAAGCAACTTCGCCGATAAACTCAACAAAGGACCTCGTGAACAGGTACCCGGATCAATTTGACAGGGTCGGTAACTTCCCAGGCATGTGCCACATCATGCTAAAACCCGACGCATAGCCCATCATATACGCTCAACGCAAGGGCCTCATCCATATCAAGGATGAAATCAAGAAGGAGCTTGATGAGATGACCGAATAGGGCATCATACAAAAGATTGAGGAGCCCACGGACTGGGTGAACAGCCTGGCCTACTCACGCAAAAGCAACGTAAAATTATGGCTTTGTCTGGATCCCAAGGACCTCAACAAGGCCATCAAAAGATGTCACTACAAGATGCCAACAATGAAGGAGCTGACACACAAGTTCGCTGTCTCTAAACACTTCTCAAAACTGGATGCAAAAAATGGATATTGGTCGGTGAAACTTGACCCTGAGTTGCAGCTGCTCACGACCTTCAACTCCCCCTATGGTCGGTACTGCTTCCATCACATGCATTTTGGCCTGGTGATGTCCCAAGACGTCTTCCAGCAAAATATGGATCAGATACTAGAGCTCTGCCCAGGTACTGTAGGGATCGCCGACGATGTTGCCGTGTTTGGTAAGACCAAAGAAGAGCATGATGAGAACTTACATAACCTTAAGTGTGTCGCTAAAGAAAAAGGACTTGTCTTCGATAGTGCTAAGTGTTTAATCAACCAAAACCAAATCCCCTTCTTTGGTGCTTTGTACACCCTGACCCGTCCAAGGTAGAAGACATCAAGGCCCTGGTCACTCCAACCAACGTGACAGAGCTACAAGAGCTGCTAGGGATCATCACGTATATCTCGCCGTTCATCCCAAGGCTGTCGGACCTGACAGTGCCGGTGAGAGAGCTACTAAAAAAGGACACAGAGTTTGACTAGTCGTCAAGTCATGAGAGCGCACTACGCAAAAATCAAGAACTGATCTGCGCCGAGGTCACGTTGACTTATTTCGACCTAAGTAAGGAAACAGTAATCCAAGTCGATGCATCGACAAAAGGACTTGGTGCTGCACTCACACTGGAAGGAAAGCTGGTCGCATTTGCATCGAAAAGCCATGACACCAACAGAACAAAAGTATGCTAACATTGAACGTGAACTATTGGCAGTTGTCTTCGGATGTGAACTTTTCCATACTTATCTATATGGCAACTCCTTTGTGGTTGAGAGTGACCATAAGCCTCTGGAAATGACCAGCCTCAAGAACCTCACCACCATGCCGTTGAGACTACAGAGGATACTTCTGTGTCTTCAAGGATACGACACGAACATCCGTTACCGGCCAGGACGAGAGATAATCCTGGCGGATGGTCTCTCGAGACTGCCCAATCAAAAACGCAACACAACGATTGATCTTGATCTCAAAGTACATTTCGTCAAATTTTCAGGGATCAAGCAACTCCAGCTGCACACAGACCAATACGGACCTGGTGCTATCACAGCTGAGGGACCAGATCCTGAGAGGATGACCCAGGACACAAAGAGAAGTCACGAGTCAGCTCCAGCCCTATTGGTCCTACCGAGATGAACCGAGTATCGAGAGCGGCATTATTCTCAAAGGTGAGCGAGTGTTAATCCCAAAAAACACGAGGGGTGAGATCTTACAGAAGGTCCACAGTGGACACCAAGGAAGCGAAAAATGCAAGCTTCGTGCACAAAGCTGTGTTTTTTGGCCCGGCATCAATAACAATATTGGTGAACTCATACTAGGATGTCCGACATGCCAGAAGAACCAGAAAAGTCAAGGACCAGAGACACTACAACCTCATGAGATCCCAATTTGTTCCTGGCAAGTCGTTGCTATGGACCGCTTCCACTTCAACGGTCAGGAATACCTGCTCATGTTGGACTACTATTCCAAGTTCCCCTTCGTGCGATGAATCCCCCTCGGGGAGTATTCTATCCAGTCGATCATGAGTATCACCAAACAGCTATTTGGTGAGCAAGAAGTACCAGAACGTGTTTTAAGTGATAATGGACCGCATTATAATTCCTATGCATATAAGTACGCGAAGTCAAATGGTTTTGCAGAACATGTAGTTCAGTCCATGAAGTCGACCATGAAGAAGGCGCTGACGAGTAAACGCGACGTGGATATGGCTCTGGCCTGTCTACGCTCAACACCAATCAACCATGTCATTCCCAGTCCAAGTGAACTGCTGTTTAACCGGAAACTGGTCAGTAATCTCCCAGTCCGGTTTCGCAACAAGTAAGAGCACATATATGAGGTACAGGAGAGACTCCAGCAATGGCAGAGCACACAAAAGGCATATTACGACCAATGCGCCAATGATCTCCCGCCACACAGGGCCTGGGCAAGAAGTTCGAGTACAGAACCAGGAGTCCAGGTAGTGGTCACCAGCAACTGTGAAACAAGTGTGCTCTGAGCCACGGTCATATATTGAGGAAACTGCGGAAGGCAAAACCCTGTGAAGCAACAGGAGACAACTCCGGGACAAAATTCTACACAGTGGAGAAACCCAACACACAACCCACAGACGACGGTGCGACAAGACCACTTGCGCACGAAGTAAGCTCCGGTCAGTCACAACCTTCATCCAACCCCATCGTCCCACTGCCGGCAGAAGTCGACAATAACACGCCATCCAGGAATACGAGCAGAGTGTTGATTCAAGTCTCGCCAGTTCAGCATAACCCAAGACCAGCACCTGTGCCGGTCACCCCCATGATCCGGTGGGGTGGTAAGAAAACCGCATCGTTATGACCAGTGACATTTTAATCTTGATCATGTTTAATTTGTATTTTAGAATGGATATGTTAATGTGTTGATGTGAAATTGTGTGAAACCATAATATGTTCATTGCTGAATATTTTGTAAAATAAGTGATGCACAAGATGTGCAAAGTTTTATATATCTCATGTATTCATGTGAAATGTCAAATTATGGTTTTGCCAATTCCCCCAATTGCATCTTATGTGTATTGTCATAAACGTTAAAATTACTCTTTTCTAGGCCTAATGTTAAACCATTCCAGGTATCTTAAATAATTCATTTTGTAAAATGAACCAAACTTATATTGGTTAAAGTCTGTTTTATTGAAAGGGGGATGTAACATGATGTAAGTAGTCCTGTAAAAAAGTTCTTAACTGGTAAAAGTCATCATCCTTAGACTCCCGACAACAAAAAACATTACACCTGGGACGGAGCCAAAACAGAGCCTAAGAGTGTAGATGACCTTAGACCTGACAAGGCTAAAGTAGGCAATCAAATTACTTTTATTTCACGTGTGGAGTTTTCAGGCCTCTGGACAGAATACAGTTTTTTGCATTTAGAGTGAAGGTATGTGAACTACGTCATCAAGGTTATTAACAGGGTGTTTGTGTCTTAAGTGGTAGTACTCCTTTTCATCCCGTGCTGATCTTTGCCTACTGACGTGAGGAGACTTTCCCGGAATAACAAGTTCCCACTCAACAGTTAAATAAAAAACATATTTCTACACAACTAATGAGGCCATAATAGTTATGAAAATAAGGTTGAATATGCTAGAATTAAAAGAAAATTATAGAAACAGGAATAATGATAGGCTTTATGTGTTGTGTAGGGAGGCAGATGATACTACTAAGCATGTTCTTAACTGTAATGAGTTAAGGAAATTTAGAAATAATAACATAGAAATAGGGAATTTAGAAACCATTACTAAAGATGTTGCCCGGTATATTGGATAGGTCCTGGAAGTTTGAAGTAAAAGTATGCAAGCGCTTCCCTACTACGCTTCTTCTAGTAGTGTGCCCACAATCACAGTGTTGTGGAGAGAGCAACGAGGAACCTGGAGCAAGAAAATTGGACCTGGATAACTCTGCTTTGACCGTATTGAATGCATTAGCCCCACTATCGGACCATTTAAATTTTGCATTTTTCTTCAGATGATCATATAGAGAAAGTACGCTAGAAAAATTACGAATAAATCTTGAAAAATAGGTAACCATTCCATAAAAGGATTTCACTTCAGAAACAGACTTTGGAGAAGGGGCTTCCAGAATTGCAGCTATTTTCTTTAGTGATGGCTTAAATCCATCTTCTGAAATGACATAGTATTCTAAATTACTTTTATTTAAAAGAGTTTTACTTTTATTAATGGCAACATCATGTTCTTTTGTGTGTCTCTCCCCCAATAAAAATGTCACCTATAAAACCATTAAAATATTATCAGTCGTAAACCCTCCTTGGATATGAAGTTTCAACCGTCGTTCCGACAAAGTGTCAAGTATTTGCCGAACCATGGAAACCAGTTCAGTAATAACTATGTGAACAAGTTCAATAGTTACAGCGGAAGTACCACTGGTACTATTCCAAAGCAGAATGTGATAGTACTACAACAGCAATTGTCGAATCGTCCTGCTTCATATGTTGTGAAAGACGTGCAGAAGATGAATATTGTCTGTTATAAGTGTGGCAAGAAACGCCATATCAGTAAGGAATGTTGGTTGAACTAACCGAAAGCAGTCGCCCAAGTGGTTGAGGATAATTCGACTTCACAAAATGTGAAGACAAAGAATTAAACGAGAAGGGTCGACGAGGAAAACAAACCCGCTAACGTTTACAAAATGAACAGGACAACCCCAAACAGCATGGATGCCTTTAAACCGTATATTTATGAAGGTATGTTAGCCACTCTGGATGGGAGCAAGCAGATCCCAGTCAAGATATTGAGTGACACAGGATCTAATCATAGCGTGGGGACACGAGGTGTACACCCATTGGTGGAATAGTCTCTCACAGGAGATTCGGTCATTTTGAAGGGAATAGGAGGTGAGGAGGTTACTCCTATTTGCTGTTTGAAAATGTCATGTGAGTTGGTGACGGGTCATTTTGATTTTGCGGTAAAGGATTCATTGGCTATCGAAAGAGTGGTAGTCCTACTATGAAATGAGGTTGGTGGAGCACCATTTGTGCCTTGTTCTATTGTAACGGAGAAACCCCTGAAGTATAATCCTACAACTGAACTTGTGAAGGACTACTTGTATCTGTTTCCTAGTTGTGTGACGACTAAGAGCATGATGAAGAAAGTGACTGCAGAAGAAAGGAACGATGAACTTGGAGGATTTATTTACAGAAGAAGAGGTTTCCCATGATAGTATGCAAGAGGAGAGCTCCCGAGAGAGCCTGAAAGAAGAGGAACGGCAAATGAATGAACAGGAAGACAGGGAAGCAATTTTGAAGTAGGACAAGTGAGTTGGAAAAGGTTGATAGGATTGCAACGGAAGGATGCGACGTTAACAGAGTTATTGTACCATGTTGTGGATGAGACGGAGGTGCAGCAGTCTCCTACCTGTTATTACCTTAAGAATGGATTGCTTATGAGAAAGCATAGACCCACTGATATCCCGGGGAATGTCGAATGGGAGATATACCATCAGATTTTGATTCCCGTGCACCGTTGAGAAGACAGGTGATCGCCGTAGTGCATAAGACAGTACACATGGGAATAAGGAAGATGACTGAGAAGATTATTTTCTGGCCTGGTATGTGTTATGTATTATTGTAATAATATACTGTATTACCTCAAATGTTACAGGTATTGAGCGCAACATTGCATCATATTGCATTGATAAAACATGTTTGAGAAGGTTCATAACTGAAATAATGTATTTTGATAATAGGGCTCAAGCATTTATTAATTACCTCAAAGATAGGATGTGATTCTTTTTACTTTTGTTCTGCAGTAGGATTTAAGTCTTTTCAGAGCGATGCTCATATGTTTGTTTTGATGTTTTGGTTTGTGAGATTGTTTGCGAGATGCTCGACGCTCAGTTGTTGGAAGCCCAGAGCCAGAGAGAGATGTAATCCTGAGTGAAATTAAACGTATTCCAATAAGACGTCTGTCTCTGATTATATCCCATCCAACCCAGAAGACAAGTTGGCGAAGATGCTGGGATCTAATATTCTCATCTAACTACTGTATTATTATTTCCAGGTGAGTGGTTTTATGAAATCACTAGACAATATTCACCCAACATATCAAACTGGTGGCGAGGATGGGATCTAATATTCTCATCTAACTACTGGATTATTATTTCCAGGTGAGTGGTTTTATGAAATCACCAGACAATATTCAACCAACATACCAAACTGGCGACGATCTGATGACGAATACACGCAGAGATCATAGAGAAGCAGAAGAAAAATTATTGCAAGAGAAACAGAAAAAAAAGCCCAATGAGGATTCCCATGCAGTCGACCAGAAGAATTTCATCAAACACAAGCAAACAAAACAAGAAAGTAAAGTGAGATTGAAAATTAGGTAGGATACAAAAAGGTAGGAAGTTAAAAGGTGACTTTAGCACAGCAGCCTAACCTAATCCAGGTAAAAATTCAAAATGCCTCTTGACATTGAACATCCTGAACGATTTAGCATCACAGCTGAACTCAATTCTGTTGTAACACGATGGCAACAATGGTGTGAGGAATTTAAGGGTTATTTAGAAGCATTAGGTAATATGAAGGATGCCCAAAAGAAGGCATTATTACTTGATAAAGCTGGTAGAGAAGTTCCGGAAGTTTTTAAGACATTGCAGCCTACAGATGACACAAGTGAAGCTGCAATTAAGGCTCTTGCCACATATTTGGCTCCTCAGGTCAATAAATATTTTGAAAGGTATCAATTTACAGCACAGGCATATCAGAAAGAAAATGAAAGTTCAGATGCATTTGTGTCAAGACTAAAGAATTTATCTGTTTCATGTGAATTTCTAGAGTTAGAAAATGTTATCATAGATCAAGTTATTGCACATTGCACATCACAAGAGCTAAGAAAGAAATCATTGCAAGATAAAGATTTAACATTAGAAAAAGTATTGATAATAGGCAGAGCTTTAGAAACATCAAATAGGCAAAGTAGCATAATAGGTAGTTCTACAAGCAATAGAATGGAAAATTCTAAAATTAGTACAATAGGTTCCAAGTGGAAAAACAATGAGAATCAGAGAAGGAATATGTCAAAGCCTTGTCATAGAAAAGTGCCTAACACTAATGTTCATAAATAACAGAATCAGGCCTATACACAGAAACAACAGGAAAACCCCAAGTGTTATAGGTGTGGTAAAACTGATCATCTTGTATACGAAGCAAAGAAATGCCCTGCTACTGGACAAACATGCCAGAATTGTAGAAAGATGGGTCATTTTGCAACTGCTTGTAGATTCCCTAAAAAGTATGCAAAGAAAATAAATGCTACAGTTAATACTATTGGTCAAGAGAATAATACGGAAAATGTTCATGATAATCAGGATAAGTCAGAAACTAATTTTGCGTTTCGCATAAATTCTGTCAATATAAATGCAAAGTAACATATCATGGTAGAAGTAATCATAAATGGTAAACCAATTTTGATGCAAGTTGACGCAGCAGCCGATGTATCAATTATGTCTGAGAAAACAGCTAAAAGCATTCCTAATTTGTTATTTGATATTCAGGTCATAGGTTCTTCGAACGTAGAAGTACAGTACAACTAACAGAAATTAGAGAGAATGCCATTAACAGTAGTAAAAGGTAAAGGACAAACATTGCTAGGTTTGGATTGGCTACAATATTTGAAATTAGATTGGGTTAGTATTTTGAAGGTTACAGGTAGACAAGATGAACACAAATATGAAATGTCTGTGGATAATATCATATCAGAGTTTCAAGACATTTGAAGATAAAGTAGGTACAGTAAAGAATGCAAAGGGAATTTTACTTTTGAAACCTGATAGTGCTCCTAGATTTTGTGCTCTCAGAACAGTACCGTATGCATTGAAAAGTGCAGTTGAAACACAAATCATGAGATCAGAAAATGAATGTTCATGGGAAAAGGTTACATATTCAGATTGGGCTACTCCATAGTACCTATTGTGAGGGAAAACGGTCAAGTTAGGTTATGTGGAGATTACAAAACGAATTTTGAGCAAAGCTAAAAAAATACTTTTGGGTGATATGGCCATGTCGTCCTGATGGAAGGTTCCTTTAGGCAGCTTTCTAAGGGATATTTGGCTACAGTGATACTCCCAGAGAATTAACCACAGGTTTCCAGAATTTTAACTCCTGGCACGAGCATCCTTAATATAACTTTAAGGATATCGCATAATAACAGGAGACGTATTTCTTGATACGACACATGGCAATCTTCACCACGAATAGAGTTCACGCTTTGAGGGGAAAGAGTGGCGAGTTTGAAGGGGAGCCGTTATCAAGGCTACCCGGTGGATCCCCTCCCATTACCACTATGGCGTACTATTCTTTGTTACAATTAAGCATGGATAGCCGCAGATAGAGTAGTTTTGGGTGGGGACTTTTTGTTACATAGCTGTATACTCCTTTTCTAAAAGGAGGGAGGGTCCATCAGGACGATATGGCCATATCACCCAAAAATGGATTTTTCGCTTTGCTCAAAATCCGTTTTTAGGGCTCAG
>NC_090748.1:55045783-55053283 GCF_036898095.1 Palaemon carinicauda | reverse complement strand
TTGGGAGTTACGTAATATTCTCCGAGCTCGGGTATTATTTTTTGATTGTAACAGATTTATGTAAAAATAAACAGGTGAATTTGGTTCTCGGGAGTTTGTATAATTCTCCAGCCGTAATATATATTTTTTGGGCCTAGATCCGGGATCGAGCGAGTCTGTTTTAAATATTGGTGATAACAGAGCTGTGTTTTCATTAACTGTTTAAACAGTTTGATATAATTTTGGAGAGATATAATCTTTCTGTAAAGTACAAGATGGTACAACTAAATATCCAAGAGTTTTTTAAAACCTAATTGTTCAGGAATTGTCGGAAGCTAATTTAACTAAAGCTCAGTGGCTCTCTATTTTAATGGCATGTGGTGGCCATGCAACGAGTGGAATGATTAAAGCTTAAATTAAGTGTCTAGCCTTAGAAGTGTTGATAAACTCAGGAAAGTTGTCGGAAGAAGTTATTTTCACAGCTCGCGAAATGTTGGAGAATGCTGAAGCAGAATTCGTAGCGAAGCAAGGATCAGCTGACCTAGGATCCGAAGGAATGAAAGCAGAAAGGAATGAAGAGGCTGAGATTCAACAAATTGCAGTGGAAGAGATTTTCATTAAGTTGAAGATGGCAGAATGAGAAGGAAGAGAAAGAGAAGAGGCAAGAGAAATTGCAAAACAGGAAGAAAGAGAGAGGGAAGAAGCCAGAAAAATCGCAAAACATGCGAGGGAATTAGAAGCAAGAGAAATTGCAAGACGGGAAGAAAGAGAGTGAGAAAGAATAAGCAAGACGAGAAGAAAGAGAAAGAGAACGAGAAGAAAAAGAGAGAGAACGGGAAGAAAACGAGAAGGAAGAGGCAAGAGAAACTGCACGACATGTAAGGGAGTTGGATCTATTGAATGCTCGTTCATAGTCGGTAACTCAGACAGAGATGACCACTGCTTTGTATGATCCTATGTTTGATGTGACGAAAGCCCAGATGTCAATTCCAAAATTCACAGAAGAAACTCCCTATGAATTCTTTTATCATTTTGAAATGGTCACGTCGACGATAGAATGGCCAGAAAATATATAGTCTGTGTTATTGCAGAGGGTCTTGATTGGAAAAGGACGCATTGCATATCATGCCTTGTCTCAGGACCAGAGGAAGGAGTATCAAGAAGTGAAGAGGACCATACTACAAGTGTATCAGATGACACCTTAATATTATACAGAAAGATTCCAAAGTTTGTGGAAGGACAAGAAAATGACTTTCCTGGATTATGCTTATAAGGTACGATGAGGTTTTAAAAGATGGATAGAGGCTGCTAAAGTTAGAGAGATGGATGATTTAGAAGAATTGATAGTGCTGGAAAAGTATTTACAAGGAATTCCTGAACATATTCGAACGTACTTGAGAGAGAAAGTGGTGAAGAAACTCGATAATGCCGCTTCGCTGAGTGAAGATTATATTATCAGTTATAAACCCTCCTCAGGTATGAAGTTTCAGCCGTCGTTCCGTCCAAGTGTCAAGTAAAGTGATACCTCTACATACGATCTTAATTCGTTCCAGAAACTACTTCGTATGTTAAAACGATCGTATGTTGGAGCAAATATTCCCATAAGAATACGTGGTAATTGATTTAATTCATTCCTCAGCCTAAAAACCCATAATAAATCCTTAATAAATGGCTACACATAATTACACGTGACATTAATACAATGCCTGTATAATAAATACATATTACAAACCAAAAAAAAGAACATAATAATGAAATAATAAATAAAAAACGGGTTGTAATGTAACACTTTACCTTAGCGACAGGCCAGCGCAGGTGTAGGGACTTCTACGCAGGAGGAGATGGAAGATCAGCGAGGAGGTAGGGACGGGGACTTTTTACGATAGCGTGTACGATAACTTACACTAACTTACACTACTACGTGAACTTTAACTTAACTTAGCTTATTTTTTTTTTCATTTTTATAATTTTATATTTTTTTTTTACATTTTTTCTTTTCTTATTTCTAATTTTCATCACTTTCACTCAATTCGGTCTTCCTTTTCTTTGCTTCACTTTCTTTCTTTTCATCATGATAACTAGACCATTTTGTAGATTTTTTAAAGAAACTATCGAGTGAAGGTTGCTTTGTACGGCTTTTGAGGATTTTTTAAAAATGCGTTAAGCAAACATCATCGAACTGCGCAACAACTCGGCAAACCTAAAGTTTCTGTGGGTGATGCTTGTCGATGAAATCAACAATGTGTTGATGATATGCCAACATCTGTTTTATTTCCGCCGTACCTAAGATTTCGCCTACCTCCTCGATCTCCTCCGAAACTCATCATGCTGCATGGCTTGCAACTCCTTGAGTTCCTCGGTGGTGAGCTCTTCATGATGCTCATCGACGAGTTCGGTGATGTCATCTTCATCTACCTCCAGACCCATGGACTTGCCAAGGGATACAATCTCTTCGACGTCTTCCTCGGCGGCAAGCACAGGTTCATTCTCAGGGCCAAAACCTTCGAAATTTCTGGGAGCAACAGCATCAGGCCAAAGCTTCTTCCAAGTGGAATTCAGGGTCCGACGAGTTACTCCCTCCCAAGCCTGATCAATGATCTTTAAGCAGTGCACGATATTGAAGTGGCTCCTCCAAAATTCACGCAAAGTGCTTTGTGTAGAGCTTCTTAAAATTCGAGATGACTTGCTGGTCCATGGGCTGGAGGATAGGGGTGGTATTCGGTGGAAGATACAAACCCTTGATGAATTTGTATTCGTCGATGATATCATCTTCGAGTCTGGGGGGTTGAGCGGGTGCATTGTCCAAACAAAGCAAGCACTTCAAAGGCAAATTCCTTTCCTGAAGATACTTCTTGACAGCAGGGCCGAAAACTACGTTTACCCATTCCACAAAGATATGTCTAGTAACCCAAGCCTTAGAATTAGAACGCCATAGAACATGTAGCAGGTCTTTATTAATTCTATGTGCTTTAAATGCCCTATGGTTTTCGGAATGGTAAACTAACAGAGGCTTAATTTTGCAGTCCCCGCTGGCGTTGGCACAAAGCGCAAAAGTCAACCGATCCTTCATTGGCTTATGTCCAGGCATTTTCTTCTCTTCAGCGGTAATGTACGTTCGACTAGGCATCTTTTTCCAAAACAGACCGGTTTCATCACAGTTGAAAACCTGCTGCTCTACGTAACCTTCCTCCGCCACGATGCTTTCAAACTTTTTAACAAGTCTTTAGCAGCCTTAGTGTCCGAACTCGAAGCTTCTCCATGCCGAACAACTGAATGAATCCCGGTCCGTTTCCTAAATTTCTCGAACCAACCTCGAGACGCCTTGAATTCCTCCGTCGTAGGATCGGCTGAACTCTCCCCTGCATCACCCCGAGAGCCTTCAAGTCACTGTAGATAGCGCTGGCCTTCTCACAAATGATCGTTTCCGTGATTGTATCGCCAACAATCTCCTTGTCTTTGATCCATATTAACAAAAGTCGTTCCATCTCTTCAAGGGTAGGGCTACGACGTTTAGAAATAATCGTGATCCCCTTCGAAGGTTTCACTGATTTAATGACTGACTTCTGTTTTATGATCGTCGAGATCGTCGACATATTCCGGCCATATTGTTTAGCGAGATCGCTAACACGTACACCTCGCTCATGCTTTTCTATGATTTCCTGCTTTAATTCTAATGAAAGCATAGACTTCCTCTTTTTCTCACCACTGCTACTACTTCCTGAACCGAAACTAAGCTTTTTAGGACCCATGATTACAGAACACAGAAAACAACACGTGAAAAGGCAAGATAAAAAACTGTTAAAACTGAGCGAATAGAGGACAACCACACAATGCGCACGCGATGAGAGGACTGATCAAGGTTACGCTCGATTGGCGTCCCTCCGATATGCTGCCGTCTAGCGGCGTCAACAACAAACTACTCTGCACGCTTTCGAGAAAATTCCACGGGTAAGCGAATTGTTTACGTCGTATGTTGGAGCAACACTTCGTATGTTGAGACAGAAATTTGGTCGAATTTTACTTTGTATGTTGGAAAATTCGTATGTTGGGACAATCGTATGTAGAGGTTCCACTGTATTCACCAAATCATGGATACCAGTTCATTAATAACTATGTGAACAAGTTCAATAGTTACAGCAGAAGTCCCACTGGTACTTTTCCAAAGCAGAATGCAATAGAACCACAGCAACAATCGTTGAATCGTCCTCCTTCAGGTATTGTGAAAGACGTGCAGAAGGTTAATATTGTCTGTTATAAGTGGGGCAAGAGAGGCCATATCAGTAAGGAATGTCGGTCGAACCAACAGAAAGTAGTCGCCCAAATGGTCAGGGTTAATTCAGCTTCAAAGAATGCGAAGACGAAGAAATAATCGGGAAAGGACGGCAAGGAAAATAAACCAGCTAGCGTTTATATGACGAGCAGGACAACCCCAAACAGCGTGAATGCCTTTAAAATGTATACTTATGAAGGTATGTTAGCAGCAATAGATGGGAGTGAGCAAACCCCAGTCAAGATATTGCGCGACACAGGTTGTAACTATAGTGTAGGGACACGAGGTGTAGTCCTGTTGGTGGAACAGTCTCTCACAGGATATTCGGTCATTTTGATGGTAATAGGAGGGGAGAAGGTTACCCCTATTTGCCATTTGAAGCTGTCTTGCAAGTTGGTGACAGGTCATTTTAACTCGATAATGCTGCTTCGCTGAGTGAAGATGATATTATCAGTTATAAACCCTCCTCAGGTATGAGGTTTCAGCCATCGTTCCGTCCAAGGGTCAAGTATTCACCGAACCATGGAAGCCAGTTCAGTAATAACTATGTGAACAAGTTCAATAGTTACAGCGGAAGTACCACTGGTAATGTTCCGAAGCAGAATGCAGTAGTACTACAGCAACAATAGTTGAATCATCCTCCTTCGGGTATCGGGAAAGACGTGCATAAGGTTAATATTGTCTGTTATAAGTGTGGCAAGAAAGGCCATATCAGTAGGGAATGTTGGTCGAACCAACAGAAAGTAGTCGCCCAAATGGTTAAGGTTAATTCAGTTTCAAAGAATGCGAAGACGAAGAAACAATCGGGAAAGGACGGCAAGGAAAATAAACAAGCTAGCGTTTATATGACGAGCAGGACAACCCCAAACAGCGTGGATGCCTTTAAACCGTATATTTATGAAGGTATGTTAGCAGCAATAGATGGGAGTGAGAAAACCCCAGTCAAGATATTGCGTGACACAGGCTGTAACTATAGTGTAGTGACATGAGGTGTATTCCCGTTGGTGGAACAGTCTCTTACAGGAGATTCGGTCATTTTGATGGGAATAGGAGGGGAGAAGGTTACCCCTATTTGCCGTTTGAAGCTGTCATGCAAGTTGGTGACAGGTCATTTTAATTTTGCAGTAATGGATTCATTAGAGATCGAAGGAGTAGAAGTCCTGCTGGGAAATGAAGTTGGTGGAGCTCCGTTTGTGTCTTGTCCCATTGTAACGGAGAAATCATTGAAGTACAGTTCTACAACAGAACTTGAGAAGGGCTACCCGTATCTGTTTCCTAGCTGTGTGACGAAGAAAGTGGCTGCAAATGAAGAAAGGGGAAATGAAGGAGCGATGAACTTGGAGGATTTGTTTTCAAAAGAAGAGGATTCCCATGATGGTAAACAAGAGAAGAGCTCCCGAAAGAGCCCAAGTGAAGAAGAACGATTGACGAATGAATAGGAAGCCAAGGAAGCAATGGATTTGGAAGAAATAGAAAACTCAGTGTTAGAAGTAGGACAAGTGAGTAGGAGAAGGCTGATAGGATTGCAATGGAAGGATGCAACGTTAACAGAGTTATTGTACTGTGTGGTGGATGAGACGGAGGTTCAATAGTTCCACCTGTTATTATCCTAAAACTGGGTTACTTATGAGGAAGCATAGACCTGCTGATATCCCTGGGAATGCCGAATGGGAGATATACCATCAGATATTGACTCCCGCACCATTGAGAAGACAGGTGATCGCTGTAGCGCACGAGGAAGAACACATGAGAATAAGGAAGACGACAGAGAAGATTATGAAACACTTTTTCTGGCCTGGCATGCATGAGGATGTGAGCCAGTTTTGCTGTGCATGTCACGTTTGTCAAATGGCTGGAAAGCCTAACGAGTACATCAAGAAAGCTTATCGACATTGTGGGACCTTTTCCATGGACGAAGAAAGGTCACAAATATATGTTAACCTTGATGTGTCCAGTGACGAGATACCCAGAAGCCATACCTATCAGGAAAATCAGTGCCAAAGTAATCGCTGAGAACTTACTAGACATATTTACTAAGTTCGGTATTCTGGAAATAGTTCAGAGTGACTGAGGAACAAATTTCATGTCATAATTGTTTCAGGACATGATGAAACTGTTGAATATGAAACAACAACTAACTACTGCTTATCACCTGGAGACCCAAGGTGCATTAGAGAGGTTTCATCAAACCCTGAAAAGTATGTTGACACAGCACTGCGACGAAACAGGAAATGAATTGGACATCGGATTACTGTTAATGTTATTTGAGGTAAGCAATGATTCTCATGAAACCATGGGATATAGCCTGAATGAAATGGTGTTTGGACGAGAAGTACGAGGACCGATTAAAAAGCTAGCAGAAAAAAGGAAGGATTTAGAGGAAATGGATGGAGAATATGTCAAGAATTTGAGGAAAAGGATTGGCGAGATACAGAAATTTTCCCTAGAAAACATGAAAATGAGTCAAGGAAAAACGAAGAAAAAGTTTTGAATGAAAAGTGCGAGCAGACAGTTTGTGGTAGGATGACAGGTGTAGGTTCACTTTCCATTAAGGAGATTTCCTCTCACCAGCAAGTTTCAAGAACCATTCCACATTATGGAGAAGAGCAGTAACCGGACCTATGTTATCGTAATACCAGAAAAAGAAAAAGTCAAAGGAAGGTACATGTTTATTCTTTGAAATCGATTCTGCCCGCACCGGATTTCAACAAGAAATTCCTTATCCAAGTGGATGTGCCAGACAATGGGATTGGAGCTGTCCTATTACAAGAAGGCCTGGAAGGAATTCTTCACCCTGTTTGTTTTATGTCATTTAAGCTGCGGAAAAGGAATTGCTAGTGCTAGTAACAGCGATAAACAGGTTTGAAGTTTATGTGAACAGACCACAGAATGAAGAAATTACTGTTTACTCGGATCACAATCCTTTAACTTTTGTTAATAAGATGAAGAATAAATATCAAAGGTTAACTAGGGGATCATTATGTTTGTAACCATATTGTATTAATATAAAGCATTATCAAGTAAAGATAACGTGGTTGCAGATGATTTATCTTGGGCTGAATCGGCGGATTCAGGCCCGGAATAGATAATCTTATTTAGGGGAGCTATCTCACGAAGCTGGTCTAGTATAGAGTAAATATTTCATTCATGTATTTCATTTGTGTATTTAAGGTATGTATAGACAGCCAGTATGGTGAACTCCTCTCGTGTAGGTTTAAGTAATTGTGTGTAAATTACATAAGACTTTTGTC
>NC_090748.1:55030783-55040783 GCF_036898095.1 Palaemon carinicauda | reverse complement strand
CTTAAATATAACAAAGAGCAAAATTGTTATCAAACGATTATCATACTAACAGAAATAATCTTAATTTTGATATCAAATGAATTCAGTTCTCAATTCTGAGTGATTATTAAAAGATTGGATTCTTTTCAAAGGATTTAATTAACTATGTTTAATATGGTATATTTACATAGGTGATTTTATTGTTTTAGAATTTATTTAATTAATCGACAAAATTTTTTTACAACAAAGGTTGTTAGCAAACGTGGTTATGGTGACTTCGTCAGATGAAGTTAGTGCTATCACAAAAGATTCAACGAATGAGTTAATTCAGACCATTTTCATGTCTTCCTTTATAATGTTATCAGTATGCTCAATACCCTTGACCCAATTTTTCTTGCAAATCTGAAACAAAGTCGTTTTTGATATGTTGGTTGCATCTGTGACACGTTTGATTGTTTGGTCAATTCCAAATTTAACAATTTCATTATCATTTAAAAAACTGATAGACACTGTATGCCCTTTTTCTTTCTTCTGGGCGAACGCTGAGAACTTACCATGGTTTTTACGGAAGCCTATTGTGCAAGACAGTGAATGAGGAAGCTAATCTTCATCATTAAATAGGATTTGATTAAAGGTCTCACTGAACTGACCCAGTGAAGATGTGGCAACGTGTATGCCATATCTCCTAGTTTGTCATTTTGCTTCCCTTGTCTTAGCGAAGCGAAAGCAACGGGATTAAGGAGAATCGGCACCGCCGCAAATGAGTTTTGGTGATTGACACCTTAAGCTGCGCATTGGCTGCCCTTGTTCAAAAGATGTGTGTTGGTGATTGACACCTTAAGCTGCGCGTTGGCTGCCCTTGTTCAAAAGATGTGTGTGTGTGTGTGTGTGTATATATATATATATATATATATATATATATATATATATATATATATATACATATATATATATATGTATATATATATATATATATATATATATGTATATATGTATATATATATATATATATATATATATATATATATATATATATATATATATGTATATGCATTTGTTTAAATGAAATAATCAACACCATTTATTATGAGTGATTTTTGTGTCAATTTCTCCAGGCATATTGCCGCCCGAAGCTCATGCACCTAAAGCATATGAATGGAATCTATTGGAGATAAAAAAAAGGGAGAAAAAAAATCTCGACAATCACGCGCACACTGAAATAAAATGAAGTTTTACCTCGCCGTTATCACTAAACCTTAAATGACAGTCTGTAACTTCAAAATTGTGTATTAGTGAATTATATGACACGTTAGGTCTTAAATACGAAAATATCAACAATCAAACGAACACTGAAATGAAATAAAATTTCATCTCGCCTTTATCACAAAACCTCAAATTACAGTCTGTGACATTTAACGTGTCATATAATTCACTAATGCACAATATTTGGTCTTAAATACAAAATTAAACTACTTTTCCTACTGCTACGAAACCAGCAATAAATGCATGATACATATTTGCGATGTCACATGAATTATTTATCATTCTGATGAGGGGGTAACTTGAAAACAGAGGGGGTAACTTGAAACCGGTTTCAAACTCCCCCCCCCCGGTAATCTGAAACCGGTTTCAAGTTACCGGGGGGTAGTTTGAAACTGGGGGTAACTTGAATCTCCTGGTTTATAAATACTAAAGAAAAATTTAAAATTGGTAATTGGAACGTTAGAACCATGAATCAGATTGGGAAGTTACAGCAAGTGGAGAGTGAATTTATGAAATGTAATTTGGATATCTTAGCTCTGAGTGAAACACGTTGTAAGGGGATTGGTAAGAACAGATTGAGTTGGAAGAGAAAGGGTAGGAATGATGATGACACCAAGAGCAGAAAAGGTATTAACCAAGCAAAGTTCGAATTAAAGTAGTGCAATATAAATATTACAGTTTTCTATGCGCCAACAAATGCTTCCCATGAAGAACGGAAAGATACATACAATGAAGAACTGCAGATTGTAATAGATGAGATTCCAGATAGAGATATGAAAATTGTGATTGGCGACTTCAATTCTAATGTTAGAAGGAATAATCAAGGGATAGAGAATGTGATGGGTGTCGAGGATCTTGGCGAAGGTGTAAATGAGAATGGAGCTCATTTCATAAGTTTCTGTTCAGCAAACAATCTTGTCATTGGAGGTTCTCTTTTTCAGCACAAGGACATCCACAAATATACATGGATTTCACCACGAGGCAATTACAAAAATAGAATAGATCACATTGGCATTAATAAAGAGATAAGGAGGACTCAGAGAAATGTAAGAAGCTATACAGTTGCAGATATTGATAGCAATCACCAGCTCCTCATTGCCACACTGAAATTAAAACAGAAAGCACCAAGTAGAAATGTAGATAGAATACCTAGGTTTGATACAACTAAGCTTTTAGAAGAAAAGCACAGAGAAACATTTGCTATCGAATGTAGAATCGATTTTCAGTCTTAGAGACTTTAAGAGACGAAGAGCAGACAGTTAACAATGAATGGTGTGATATTAAGAACATTTGTCAGTCAGTTGGTAGTGAAGTCTTAGGACGCGCATTACAAGGAGGAAGTCATGGATATCAAACGATACTTGGGATACTATGAAAAGGAGCTAAACACAGAATTGATTGTTAAAAGTTTTCAAGGAAGTAATGAAAATTGCAATGTAAAGCATGCTAAGTATTCCAGTATTGATAGTGAGGTTAAAAGAAAAGCCAGGAATGACTGGAGAGAATATTTAGACAGTAAAGCTGATGAGGATAACAAAGCAATGAATTCAGGGAACGGCTATGGTGTAAGAATTGCTCATAGAATTATCAATTAAATCTCGACTGGGCAAAGAAGAAGACGCATATATCCAGCAAAAAGAGAGATGAATCTATTTTAACAACAGAAGAGGAAGAAATACAATGTTAGATGGGACACTTTAGTGAGGTTATAAATAGGAGATACGAAAGGAATAATTTGATTGATATTCCTGTAGCTGGGGAAGACCTTGATGTGCCCATGAATTAATTCAGTGTGTTTTAAGTCGAAGTTATCATTAAAAACTTAAGATGGAAAGCCCTTGGATACGATGGAATAACTGCCGAGATGATACTGGCCGAAAATGAAGGGACTCCCTGAATACTTACAAGATCTTTTTGTAGAATGTGGCATAAAGAGACAAAAACTAGTGAATGGGAGTTAGGAGTGTTGGTGAAAATGGCAAAAAAAAAAAAAAAAAAAAGAAAAAAAAAAAAATAAGGGGACCTGACTGATTGCAATAATTACAGAGGCATAACACGTCAGTTGCTATGAAAATATATATTATGCTTATTCAAAAAAAGACTCGAGAGAAAGATTGATGCAAAGCTAAGAGATGAACAAGCAGGATTTAGAAAAGGGAGAAGTGGTACCGACCAAATTTCCATTTTGAGACATGTTATACAGTAATGCGTAGAACATCGAAATCCACTTTTGATGGCATTTGTGAACTATGAAGAGGCGTTTAATAGTGTACACCAAGCTATTTTGTGGAGATTCCTGCGTTATTATGGAATTTCTCTTAAATATGTGAATTTGATTTAGTCTGTTCATGAGCATAGCAAGTGAAAAGTTAATTTTGATTGAGTCTTATTAAATGAATTTTCAGTGAACAGCGGAGTACTCCAAGGGAATGTGTCATCTATATTGTTTCTCCTCCAATTGGATTTTGTATTGCGTAGAACAGTTGGAGATGGTGGAGAAGGATTGGACTGGATTGGTGATAGAAAATTAGCAGACCTAGAATATGCTTATGATGCTGTCCTTGTTAGCAGAACGCCAGAGGATTTGCAATGCTTGCTTACCCGAATGCATGAATTATCAAAAGAGGTTAGGGTCAAGGTAAATAGAAGAAAGATAGAGATGATAAGAACGGAGTATGCAATGGAAGATGAAATATCATTAGAAGGAAAAAGGATTAATGAGGTAAAATCATATGAGTATTTAGGAACTATGATCTCCAATACAGGGTCTTTAGAATTAGAGCTTAGTGAAAGATTGATAAAAAGTAAATCACACAATGACAAGGTTAAGTAAAATTTGACAATCAAACACTTGAAATCACATGTAAAAATCAGACTATATATCAGTTTAGTGAGATCAGTGTTACTGTATGGACAGGAGTCATGGTATGATTATGAAACAATCTCCAAATGCTTTAGTAGATTTGAGAACAAAGCCATCAGAAGGAAATTGGGCAGGACAGGATTAGAAATGAAACTATAAGAGAGATTACTCGCGTACCATATGTGGATGAGATCATGATGAAGGGTAGATGGTTTGGGCATGCTCTTTGCACTCATCAAGAGAGATTAGTTCACCAAAAGTTCAGCTGGGCTCCACAAAGCACTAAAAGAGTTGGAAGACCCAGGCCTACATGGCTGAAGACTATGAAGCGCGAAGTAGGAGTTGATGAATGGAGAAGTATTGAAGATACAGACGACTGGTGAAATCTAATCGAGGCCCTTTGCGTCAATAGGCGTAGGAGGCGATGATTATGATTACAGTCTCTATGATTTTGTTTAGCTCAAAGAAAAGAGAGAATGTAATAGATCGTTTGAATGCTAAATATACAAATATTTTTGTATATCTCCCAAACTGGTGAATTCTCATATAGATACATAAAAGTACCACAAAAGAGCTGAAGAATTTTTTTTTTTTCAATTTTGGTACTAAAACTTGAAAATATAGGCTTCAAAGTACTCAAAACCATTGTTAACATACCTTTGAAAATAATCAGGTATAAACTCAGTATATAATCTTGTATCATTTATTTACTTGAGAACTGTTCTCTTGAAACTCAATTAAGCAGCGGAAAGAAAATAACTTTTTGTGATTCACGTTTATGCTTTATTTTTCCTTTATCTTTTCTATTTTTATTTATCATTTTCCATCATTTATTTCAGCTACCCATCTTTCAGTTTTACTTGTTCTCCAATACGCAGCCATTCCAATATGATGACCAGCCATGAGGATTCCTGAATTTTCCCTTAGAATGGCTAAGCCTCTGGTACCCATCGATAACATTTCCAACATCCTGTTCTCATGCACTAAATCTATTCTTCCCCCTTCAATGTTGAATAATTTACCCTTCATCTCACATTAACATCCTTTGATGCAAGTGACGTCACGTATGTATATTTTCAACGGTAATAACTTTGATGTCCGTTTAAAGTATTTTATGATTTTCCTGTTTCCTTAAGTATAGTACTCTAAGATGAATTATTTTCAAATCATGTGTGTAAATTGTAAATTAGAACTTATACCTATTCTATTCTATTCTATCTTGATATTTTATAGAAATATTGCGTAAATTCGGTTTGATTTGCTCTATAACAGAGAGAATACTAAAGGAATTGATGTAAATTCTTCTAGGCCGTCTTTTTGTTGCAAAGATTAAAATTCGGTGATCAATATTCCCAGAATCAAAGTACAAAAACCCTTTGCCATTTGACAACTTTGTTAATCCTTTCTGTAAATTTATATCTTTTCGATGTCGTGGAAAAACAGGTTCATTCTGAATCTAATGTTTCTCAATGTTATTTTCATGCAGTCATTGTTTGGAATTTTACCAATTACTACTTAACTGCATTCTCCAGGGACATCAGACAACATTGCATGAGACGACTAAGTTGCATTTTTAGCCTTTTCACGAATTTTCTCACAGACTTATGATGCATCGATACTAGCTGCATTAGCAGCATAATTATGCTTGCAATTAAAGTGGGCATGGACCTCTTTGAAGAGAATAGAAGAGCCAACCTGTTAGCTAAACGACAGTAACTATAGCAGAAAGATCAAATCGACCACAACCACATCCCACGATTCAGTATGATCAATGCCCTCGATTATTCATGACACGAATTGGTCCTATGACTCATAAGAAGGCTCACCACCTTAACAATAATTAACCTGTCATGACAATCTCGTCTATTCAACCTTCGATTGGGACTGAAAACTATGATATTCGGATACGAGTAAATACCGACGACGACGACATATATGTGTTACCGGAAATATGCGAAATCCGTTATTGTGCATAATTCCTAGTAAATTTGCATACTGACACAGATACTTTAATTAATATGCATAACAAAAAAAAAAAAAGAAAAAAAAATCAGCAAATATACACGATTAATAAAATCTTAGGGATTGTGTAAAATTACTTCTATAAACGTGGTTATTATGCGAAATAACTGTTACTGACTTAATTTACGTTATAGCTCTACACAATTGGATGGGAACGGCATTATGATTTTAGATAAGTTGTATCTTTCTTTTGGTCGAAACAAGTAATCGTAACTTGAAGCAATGGAAGAAAGGAATCATTGCTTCTATTCGTCTCTCGTGAAGAATGAAAAAGGAAAAAAAAAGGAAAGCAAAACATGTGGCTTGATGCAGAGAGGAATACATGATTCTCAAATATATAATTGAACTTGAATTGGACAGTGTTAAAAAGACAGCAAAGGATTATCGTCTCCTTAAAAAGTATTACCTAATTAAAACAATAGTTTAGGGCACAGCAGTGTAAAAGGGCAAGTGCCTTCGTTGCATTTGTACCAACGACTTATTTGGAACATTCTATATAAAGAGACAAATGAAAAATTTAGAAAAAAATTGTGAAATGTGACTGTTAAAAGAAAATACTAATAATGAAAAGGTGTAAAAATAGAAACATTAGTTTAGTATTTAAAAAGGAAATGCGAACATGCGAACAGACGGGTGACTGCAGCAAATAGATGGTTTCCGCAGGTCTTAACCTTTTGGCAATATAGTGTATAGGTACACGTCAATCATTTTGGGAATTATGACATTTTAGTGGACCTTTTTTTCAGTGATTTCGCAAAATGACAGCGTTTCTAACCATTATTTTGCAAAATAACTAAAATTTTAGGAAATATGCATATTTACTGGAACTTTTCAGATTATGCATATTAACTGAAGTATTCGTTAGTCTGCAAATTTTCTAGGAATTTTACATAATAATGGATTTCGCATATATACATATATACTGTATATATATATATATATATATATATATATATATATATATATATATATGTATATATATATATATATATATATATATATATATATATATATATATATATATATATATATATACACACAAAGACACACACACACACACACAACACACACACACACACACATATATATATATATATATATATATATATATATGTGTGTGTGTGTGTGTGTGTGTTGTATATATATATATATATATATATATATATATATATATATATATATATATATATATACACAAGCACACACACACACACATATATATATATATATATATATATATATATATATATATAATATATATATATATATATATATATGTATATATATATATATATACATATATATATATATATATATATATATATATATATATATATATATATATATATATATTCCAAATTTAACCGATTACCGTTGGGCAACTCTCCGGGTATCTGGACAAACTCTGATTCATTTTGATAACAAAAGTTATAGAGATGATGAATTGTTTAAACGCGTACCATATGTAAGCCATATGAATATCTCGTGTATAAATAAAAGAAAAGAAAAGACGTTAGTACAGATATTTTTTATTACAAAACGCTTGATTGCACACGGACCTGGCGGTAACTTGAAATGGGTGTGAAATTAAAGGAACTTTAACATGATATTCTTCGCTGTCTTTCAACAGTGAAGAAATTATAACTGATTTGGAACTTTTCAAGAGTATGAACAATATTTAATCAGGTGAGGGAATATATACAAAATCTCAGTACATGTTGATGATACTGTATCTGTTCACAAAGAGCAGATCATTTGTATGAAGAGAGCCATAAGTCTAAAAAGCAAAGAATGATTGCTAGTGAGGTCTCAATACACGAAAGTGACGTGCAAAAGGCGAGTTCTTTTAAGTGTTTAAGTGAAAACAATTCAGTTTATTTGATGGCAATCTGTCAATATTATCAGCAATGATATTCTTGATATTTTTGAAACCAATACTATTCTTTTTACTACTTTCAAAAGACAAGAACAAACAGTCTATGGTGAAGGCTAAATTTAATATATTGCCACTTTCAAAGAATTTAGCAAATGAATCGAAAGAAATTCTTTCAACAATAAACACATTAATGATTGTATATCCTGAAGTTTTTTATTTCCTTTTCATACTGCCAATACATCAGCCACATTCCGAACAGGATACTTGAGAATAACCTTATCTAACTTAAGTTACTAGTAGATAATCAATCAACATTGCTCATTCTTTACATTGCTCGAGAGACTAAATTAAAACAACGGAAGCCAGTCAATTAGTAAATTCTACAGACAGAGCTATAATATAACAAAAATGGTATTAAGTATAATATATTACAGAAGTGGAAAAAACATAACATAATGCGTACAGTAAAAAAAAAAAAAAGAGCAGAAGTAAGGTATAGTAACAATGCATTAAATATTTACAAAATATTGTACTATGCAGCTATACACCCAATCTTATATGTTGGATATAGAGCAGCGGTTCATCAACAAAAAGGCTCTAAAAAGTTTAGGAACTTGAAGAAATGTAGTCAACTCTAGTTTATGAGAACGCATGGGAAAACTGTGACATTAGTATTATAGTTTATGCAGCATATACAACACTCCAGACATACGTTTCCTTTGACATCTGTTCACATGCATGTAATCTCATTAACAAGCGAACTTCAGAATCCTTTGCAGATAATTATTTCTTTGGAATTTCAACTATCAGAGCTATATTTTTGTTCAAACATATTCCCAAAACTTAAGTTTTAGTGAGAAACAAAAAGGGAAACATGCAATTGTTATACTTTTACTTTCTAAGTACTAACAACAAATACAGACAAACAAACCACATAAATGAACCAGCAACAATGGACTAGCCTTGTACACATGGAATTCGTTGGTGAAAATAAATGGGTGAAAATGAATGAGACTGAAAAATCCACCAGGAAATTATTTTCAAAGTTATTGGGGTAGAAAGAGTTCTCAAAGTTTAAATAAATAAATAAGACAGGTATTGTTTACCTCATGAGGCATCCAGGACTACAGGGTTCTACATATCCTCAATGCAGAGCGAAAAACATATTACCTTTGTAACCAACGCAAACTCAAAATATTTTCCTTTGGTTCCGTAACACACGTCATAATTACAACCACGTATGAACCTCCAAGTCAGTCATCTTTCCCAGAGATGAATTACCAAAGTCTGTCTTTTTTAGTGACAAACCTATATAAAATAAAGATGAAATTAAATCTAACATAATCTTAGGTATAGCCTACTACCGTGGCCCTGATGACGAATGAGAGACCTGAGCCGTATCCACCCCACTCCCACCACAGCTGAAAAGCCCACAGTTATGGTTACGGACGGCTGACATGACGTCATCAGCTGTTTTTTTCAATGCTGATTCTTCTGCACTGCCTCTGTTCAATCTGAAAAGGAAAGGTAATCATCACAATAAGTTTATGAACCTGTAGAAAGTCTTATTTTAGAGCATTTGACATGATTAGTAGAATTTCAGATGGCCAACAGTGTGTTTTGTATTGAATCAAATTTAATTTTTCTTAGTTAATTCTTATCTTTCTAGGAGTGATTGTATCCAAAAACAATTCTGGACTAAAGCAACAGTACTCCATGTGGATTCTCTTATGGTATGATAGACTACACTCCTAGAAGTACTCATGTTCATAATGAACGATGACCACGTACTTATATGGATGAAACTCTTAGTTTAGTGAGCTATGTACATGAAGGATTTCCTGTCGTGAATAATTCAGCCATTCATATTTGTTGATAGTTAGCCTTTGACTTGTTAAGGCAGTGTAACTGACTTCCATGAGGATAAACTGTATTAAATCTATCTATGCTTCTGCGGTCACTTTCAATAAGTTGTTTTGGCTAATAAATCAGATCTC
>NC_090748.1:55018283-55025783 GCF_036898095.1 Palaemon carinicauda | reverse complement strand
CCTAGCTTTTCCTTTGACTTCGCTATCAATACTAGAATACTTAACATGCTCTACCTTGTAATTTCATTACTTTCTCGAAAACTTTCAACAATCAAATTTCTGTCTATGTCTCCTTTTTATAGTATCCCAAGTATCATTTGATATCCATGAGTTCATCCTTGTAACTACATGTTCCAAAACGTCACTACCAGCTGACTGATATATGTTCTTAATATCACACCATTCTTTGTTAATTGTCTGCTGTTCTTCTCTTAGTCTCTAAGACTACAAATCGATTCCTTCATTCAATTGCCAATGTTTCCCTGTGCTCATCTTCCTGAAGCTTAGTTGTATCAAACCTAAGTAATTTATCTACATTTTTGTTGGGTGCTTTCAGTTGTAATTTCTTTACATCGTATTACCTTTCTCAGAATCATCCTTCTCTCGTCATTAATGGCTATGTGATCAATTTGATTTTTTTAATTGCCATATGGTGAAGTCCTTGTATATGTGTGGGTGTCCTTGTGCTGGAAAAGAGTACCACCTAAAAAAAGATTGTTTACTGAATAAAAACTTATAAAATGGGCTCCATTTTTATTTGCAACTTCACCAAGTCCCTCAACACCCATCACTTTCTCTATACCTTGATTATTCCTTCCAACTTTACCATTGAAGTCACCAAATACAATTTTCCTATCTCTCTCAGGGATCTCATCTATTACACTCTGCAGTTCTTCATAGTGTTCGTTTTTCATTTCTTCAAAGGCACCATTTCAAGGTGAATAACAAACTATAGCACTCATATTGCACTGCTTTGATTCAAACTTCGCAAGTAACAATCTGATATTTACAGCTCTCCACTCAGTTGAAGCCATTTTTGCTCCTGATGTCATCATCATTCCTACTCTATCTCTTCCAACTCTATCAGATATTCATGGATATATATATATATATATATATATATATATGTATATATATATGTATATATATATATATATATATGTATATATATATGTATATATATATATATATATATATATATATATATATATATATATATATTGTGAAGTGAGGGAGTTCTACCCTCCAAAGGAAGAACTTAACAGTCATAATTCTTTTAGTTTGTTTTTTTTGAAAACGGCTCTGCTCTCATGGTTTTCCCCTCTATGTAACTTAAGAACAGGCCTGGTCTACGTTACACAGGCCATAGAGGCTATTAAACCTGTCAAGGCGCTTATTCTCCCCTCTTTCCCAGGTCAGCCACAAGATATAAGCCAGATGTGAGAACAAGGGTTCTATAGACAGGACATAGTGCCACAAAGAAGAGGACCCCTGGTCATGATTGGCCAACACGCGGAAAAGGAAGGAGGGGTCAAAGATGTCATTGGACCTCAAGACATGAAGACCGCCCCTGGAAGTCAAGATTACCCAATCAAGAGAAAAAAGGGGATGGCCCAAAAATTTCACTGCTGAGCCTAAGGCCTGTAATGAAAGAAGAAGTCAGTTCCAGTCCGGAGGCCATACAAGAACACTAATCCCAGGAGCCAGCCAGTGCCTGCGCCCCCCCCCCCAGGAAAAGCTCTCCCTCAAACCTCCAGGAGGCTCGAACTACGCCTGAGTCGAAGGAAACACAACTCATGTGTAAAAGAAAAAAAAAAAGAACACCTACATCCGTGTTGTTGTCCCAAAGAACACCTACATCCGAGTTGTTGTCCCAAGGAACACCTGCTGTGCCGGAGTTTTTATTAAGATAAGTACTGACACCTGTGAGAGGGAGAGAATTAACAAGTGCCGAATTTTGAAAAGGTTGCATTGATGGGAAATTCCAAGGGAGTGAAGCTGGGGATAATTGTGGGTATAGTTTTCTCGTAATAATGTGACAACCTATTCGCACCCAACATCATTTTTTTTTGTTTTTCTTATTTTTAAAAGTTTTCTTATGTTCAAGTGACAATAGTTTTTATCAACTTTGAAGTGCGAAGTGAGGGCTTTTCTTTTGTTGTTGGGGGCACATAGACAGACTGCCAACATTATTTTCTTTTGTTTTATGTGATCACCCGTGTACTTTTCTTTTACCATAATTATTCATTTGACATTTATGTTCTGTAGTTTTATTATACTGAGTGATTTCGGAAAATAGAAATTAAGTGATACCTTCTTTCTTTTATTATTATTATTTTTGCATCTGAATGTATTTGGATTGCTAGAGAGAATTAAGCTTAGTATTTTTTTTGTCTTTTCGTTTTTTTTTACTGTAATCATTTCTTGATTTATTAACTATAAACTCGAAAACACATTCTGCTTTGACTTGTCAATTGTATGTTTTCTCCTTAAGAGTTTTACAATCATTTCTTTTTTTTTTTTTGCCTAATTAAAATAAAACTATGTATTAGATTATTACAACAGAGTTTCTTTTGTCCGTGATTTAGACTAAGGAGAAACCAAATTGTTCCTACACGAATTAGAATATTCCAACGAGGTGCAGCTCCAAAATAAAAAAATGAACTCGGGTATTTTGAACCGTTAATAATATTAACAGGTTCAGTCATATAAAAGAATTCTGAGTGTCAATTAGACGCTCTGGATTGACACAAAGTCACTGTGTCAAGTGGAGAGTCCGATTGATACTTTCTTTAAAGATCGTAATCTGCACAATTACGTCACATCTTTAAAGTGGGGGCCTGTGTCCGGGATATATATTTTTTTTACTTACCTTTTGTTCATATTCACTTGTGTTGGAATATAGGTTTTTTTGACTTTTGCTAATTGCTCCGGAAACAGTTTTTGTTTCGGAGTTGCTTCGGTTGGTCGGAAATTTGATTTTAAAATCATTGTGGTGATCTTTGATCTCGGTTGTTATGCAACCTGATTTGTTGTGTTCTGTTGATTTCATAGTGTGAAATTGGCTGACCAGAAGTCTTGATTTTTTTTTCTTTCTCTCTTTCTCTCATCAAGCAGCTGTAAGTACATTCAAGGTTCAAGGTTCTATCGTTTCAGCCATGGGAGACGAAAGTTCAGATAGAGTTTCTAGGTTCCTAGAGGAACCGAATGACTTTTTGTTAAGGCAACTCTTCCCAGCAGAGCTAATTGAAGTGAGCTCACGTGTAGATAATATCCAAAATGCAGGTAAAAGACAACAGATTCTAGAGGCCTTAGAGAGAGAATTTAATAGGCGTCATGAAGAGCGTGAGTTGGAGATAGCAATTGAAGATAGGGACGAAGATCACTCCATAACCCGAGAACACTCTGTTATGGGAGGAGCAGCAGCAGTGCCAATGTTACTATCAGCCATGTCATCAAGCCAGACTGCCTACCGAACTTCAAGTCCAGCTGAAGTTGAATCTCATGAAGTAGTTCAGAGGTCAGAAGAGTCGTTGAGTACGAGAATGAAATTTAAAGCAGCTGAGCTCGAGATTGACTCACTGCGAGCTCAGTTGAAGAGACACGGTCAGGATTCAAGACCCCCAAGGGCACAACCCATGGGAGGGTTTTCAGAAAAAGATATGGCGGGACTCCTTCCATCCTATGATGAAAAGAATCCTGAAGGCTTCTTCCTGTCGTTTGAGAGAATACTGAGAAGTTACCAGATCCCAGAGGACGCCTGGTCTCGCCTGTTGCCCATAAAGTTAACCAGGAAAGCAGTGGATGCGTACAATGCTGTATCCGACCCTGTTGCGCACGATTATCGCCGGGTAAAGGCATGGATCTTGAAAGCTTTCGAACTTGTGCCTGAGGCTTATCGCCAGAAGTTCAGGAACTTGAGGAAAGGATCAGAAAACTATGCAGAGTGTTGGAGACAAATGAAGATTAGCCGTGACAGGTGGGTGGAGGCCTCTTTTGGAAATGACAAGACATTCGACAGGATAATGGAGCTCATGGGATTAGAACAGTTTCTGCTAATGTTGCCACCAGCCACTCGGCAATATATCGAAGATCGAAATATCACTGACCCTGATCAGGCTGCTATAATGGCAGATGAGTATACACTGAAGGAAAAGATCAGGGGCTCTTCTGGCTCAAGATGGTGCCCTCCTTCATTTCAGCCAAACCAGCCTTCCAGGCCATTTCGGAGTAATTGGAGCCCCAGAGGGCCGGCACCATCGTATCCTCCATCAGGGAAAGGAGTAGGCGGAAACCCTACACATGGCAGTGCTAAAAACACTGGAAGTAAGAACAATGGAGCCTACCCTTCGGCTCCCCAAGTAAGACAGTGTTCCTATTGTCACAAACTCGGACATGACGTTAGCTGCTGCTGGCTCAAAGGAAATTATGGACCAGGGGGAAAGAAGTCCTCTAATCAAAATCGCAAGAAGGACGACCAAGCACTTAATGTTAATGAGGTTATGAGAAGACAGACATCATGCCAAGGGATGATGAAGAAGAGAGACATGGCCATAAGGCAAGGACAGGAAGCCTTCATTCGTGCCGGATCTGTGTCTCTGCAGGACCAAGGTACCAAGCCTGTACAGATAAGGATTATGCGTGATACTGGAGCTGAGCAGACTGTCTTGCACAGAGCAGTCTTACCCTTCGATGAATCGTCCGCCTTGGGAGAAACTGTCATGGTTCGCTACATTAAGGGAAGAGAGGAATTGCCCTTATATGCAGTGACTTTAAGCTCTTCTTTTATTTCCGGTACATTTCCAGTTGCTTTGGTGGATGAGGAACCCATGCAAGGGGTACAGTTATTGTTAGGAAATGACATAGCTGGAAAACGATGTTGCACAGCATCATGTCAAATTCATGCTGACAAGAATGAAGGGGAGGTGAAGATTGAACAAAATGAATATCCAGCATGTGCTATTACCCGTGCTAGTACCACTCAACAGAAAAAGGACAGAGATAATGTTCCTACCGGGGTGCTTGTGGGTACTTTTCCCCAAATGCTCAGGGGAGTGGTGCAGCCTGGTTTATTATGTTCAGAATACTCGAGGGAGTCGCTCATTGAGGCTCAGAAACAAGACTCAGAACTTGCAAGGATAAGGGATGAAGCTGGATCCCTGAGCGAACTCGAGGCTGAACCCTCTGGTTACTATTTAAAGGATGATGTCCTAATGCACAAATGGCGGCCTAAGAAAGTGCCTGCTGATGCTGAATGAACCATTCTATATCAGGTGGTAGTGCCACCACAGTACCGAGAGGAGATTTTAAGGTTGGCTCATGAACAACCAATGGGAGGACATTTAGGAGTACGCAAAACCCGTGAGAAAATTTCCCGGGAATTTTATTGGCCAAATTTGAACAGAGGAGTTGCAGAATATTGCCGTAGTTGTCACTCGTGCCAAGTGATAGGTAAAAAGGATCCAAATCATCGAAAGGCACCATTGCAACCCATCCCAGTGGTGGAAGAACCCTTCTCCAAGATCATCATGGATATTGTCAGACCTCTGCCAAAGACAAAGAAGGGCCACACCCATTTGTTGACGCTAATGTGTGCGTCGACGCGCTTCCCTGAAGCGTACCCGTTGCGGACAGCGACGAGTCCCAATGTGTCGCGGGCTCTGGTACAGTTCGTGACCACATTCGGGTTACCAAAGGTTATTCAAACTGACAGAGGTAGTGTCTTCATGTCGAAAGTCTTTGAAGGCACCCTTAAGGAGTTAGGAGTGCAGCACATAATGTCCTCTGCTTATCACCCACAGTCTCAAGGTGCTTTGGAAAGGTTTCATGGCACGCTCAAAAATGCATTACTAGCATACTGTGAAGACCAGAAAACACGAGATTGGGACAAAGGCGTGCCGTTCTTGTTGTTTGCTATTCGAGATTCATGGCAAGAATCTCTGGGGTTTTCCCCCTTTCAGCTGGTCTTTGGACATCAAGTGCGTGGACCTCTCAAACTTTTGAGGGAGATATGGACCCATGAGGAACAAAGTACCAATGTGCTAGACTATGTGGTGAAGTTCCGACAACGCTTGCACGAGGTCTGCCAATTGGCTCATGAGGAAATGCAGAAGTCTCAAGAAAAAATGAAAGCCTGGTATGACCAAGCAAACAGGACAGAAGCACGACAATTCCAAGTGGGAGATGAAGTGCTCATCTTTCTACCTGTGCCTGGTAGTCCCTTAGCGGCCAAGTACCAGGGGCCATATATGGTCGTGAAGAAGCTCAGCGAATTGGATTATGTGGTAGGGACACCGGACCGAAGAAAGGAACACCAGGTGTGTCACGTCAACATGATGAAACCATATGTTGTTCGGAATACCAGTGGTAATGCCACTGCCCAAAAGCCATCACCAGTCACTGTGCCTGTTCATGTATCAGTAGTAAGGAGACAGGTACAGCAAACAGAAGAGGAGGAAGAACAGAACCCTCAAGGTGGAGAAGAGGAGGAAGAACAGAATGCTTCTGGTGAAGAAGAGGAAAAAACCAGTTTCAAGGGCATGCCACTCGAAGCCCGACTTAAGAATTCGGAGGTTCTCAGAGACTTCAAGACCAAGGTCTCTCATTTAGCTCCCCAGCAGCAAGAGGATGTCCAAGCTTTAGTGGAAGAGTACGCAGTGCTGTTTCCTGATGTTCCCAGCCGGACAAATGTAATGGAACATGATGTGGACGTGGGAGATGCACGCCCAGTCCGTCAACACGCGTACAGAGTATCACCAAAGAAGAGAGAACTGCTTGGGAAAGAAATTGATTACATGCTCGAGCATGGGATTATTAGAAAGAGTTCCTCACAGTGGAGTTCACCGTGTGTGTTAGTGGAAAAGCCTGATGGTGGAGTCAGATTCTGTACTGACTATAGGAAGGTGAACAACGTCACAAAGCCAGATTCTTTTCCCTTGCCACGTATTGATGACTGCGTGGATACCATCGGGAATGCTAGATAAATCACCAAGTGTGATTTGTTGAAGGGATATTGGTGTGTTCCGCTCACTGAGAGAGCCAAAAAGGTTTCAGCTTTTGTAACACCTCAAGGATTATTTGAATATAATGTGATGCCCTTTGGGATGAGAAATGCTCCTGCGACATTCCAGCGGATGATCAACAGTCTGGTACAGGACATAGAAGGTGTTGTCGCATATATGGATGACATTGTTATCTACAGTGACTCTTGGAAAGAACACCTGAAGAGACTAGAAGCCCTTTTCCAAAGTTTAGCAGAGGCCAACTTGACAATCAACCTCTCCAAGTGTGACTTTGGACAGGTGACAGTCACCTACTTGGGTCATATAGTAGGTCGAGGATCTGTTCGCCCAGTGCAGGCAAAGGTTGAGAGCATTCAACAATTTCCAGTCCCGCAAAGCCGCCGAACATTGCGTCGGTTCTTGGGAATGACCGGCTATTACAGAAAGTTCTGTGAGAATTACTCTACCATTGCCTTGCCTCTCGCTAATCTTCTCAAGAAGAATAACAAGTATGTTTGGTCTAACCACTGTCAAGACGCATTTGACTCCCTTAAGAGGTTGCTAAGTCTATCACCTGTGCTGAAAGCACCAGATTTTGACAGAGAATTTGAAGTAGCAGTAGATGCCAGTGATCATGGGGCTGGTGCAGTCTTATTGCAGGAAGATGATCAAAACATGA
>NC_090748.1:54993283-55013283 GCF_036898095.1 Palaemon carinicauda | reverse complement strand
TAGATCACAATGTAAAAAATCAAATGGAAAAAGCAGTGTACAGTAAACACAGTCTTACATGACGTCATTATAGATGGTATCATTCGCAGAAGTTTTCTGAGAGATTTTGGATAAAGGAGAAGCAGCGAAAAATTATGCAATAATAGAAAATTTTAGTTCTACAAGAATGTTAGTTGAAGAGAACTTTTATGATGTAAAGATGGACATTAAAATATTTCAGATTGGAAAAATGTTGGAAACAGAGGCGACCACAATTGAGATCCTGCAGGTTGGTAGTGACCGGTGATTGTGCGGCTGACTAGACTGTACAGTGAAGTATGGATGACTGGCCGGTCTCGAATGAATTGGTTATAAGAGTAATTATTCTTGTGTATAAGACTGAGTGTGATAGAGAACAGAAGATTGTAAGAGTTCTCAGAACTTTACGTCAGTTAGTATTCTACAAAAAAATTATGGTATGATCTTAATTGAGGAAGTAAGACAATGGACAAAAGAATATATATCAGAAGAAAAGAGTGGAATTTGAGAAGAGAGAGGGTGTGTGGATAAAAAATCGGCTACAAAAACCTGATATTGGAAGTTTAAAATCATAGGCAAAGGCAGAACTTGATAGAGTAACTATGGAGGATAAAAAGGAATTATGGTGTAAAAGTGCTTTTTAGAGATTGGTGAGCAATCGTCCCACTTCTCCTCAGATGAAATAAGGAAATCTAGCTACTTCTGAGTAAATAGAAATTTTTATGTTTGGTCATTTGCATAAGTTTAATTTCAATCGGGAGCTTCAGACATCACCTACTTTATAATGACATTCCTGAGTTATGTTAACCTTCTCTACATTTTGTGGTCCGTCAGCGTCCACATTTTGTTTAGAGGACATGATGTCATAATACTTCATACCTCAAAAAATTTGCATCACATTTGCTGCAAAGTTATGGAACTCTCAAACCATTTTAGGATTTGCAAGGCTACTTTTAAGGAAAAGAGAGTCTTTACTAAATTTTCGCAAACATTTATTATACAATTCTATCTTATTTAGTATTATATTTATTTCTGATAGATTATCATTACTCTTTGCTCTAGTTTTCTCTTCTGTCTCAGTTTAGAAACTTTAAAGGTTATAAGGCTTCAATTCTTTGTTCAGATGTAGTGACATTTTATATTGCGGAATTGTGCTTATCAAGCTATTGGCAAATTTGGGTTATTCTATATGAATATGCGAATAATATTATTAATAATAAATGGCAGTGGCAGAAAAAAACATATTTATAGATAAATGGTACTATTTGATGTTAATGTATCACAAAAAGTAAACTATTAATAGTTTTCACAACTTATTATTATCACTATGACTTCCCACCTAAGGTGCTGTATACTTATGTAGGAGTTCCTTGATCTCCTACAGACCTTGACCCAGAATCACCTCTATAATGTCAAAGTGAACCTTTGTAATTAAGAACGAAGCAAAGCCATAAGAAGTGAAAGAAAATTCCAAAGTGCCCATTATGTCAGCTAAGAAGTTCTCCCAAGAGTTGAAATACCTTCATGAATCAATTACAATGAAAGTACCCAGGGTGAAAAAAAGAGTCCCATTTATTTGGCAAACTGTTGTACCAGGTGTTTCACAAATGCTCGTACACTGTAACGGTATTTACTTTTTTTGTATATCCCGCTCTCCCACAGCACTGATAACAACCTGTTTAAGCTTGCCTTTACATACATTAGTCTGTTTGAATTTTTGTGACATTCTTGCTCGGAACTACTTGTATATAAACTCGTTATCTGCTGAAATAAAGTTAGTTGCAGTCATCTCGTTTCTCTGTTATAACCTACCGGCACCCTCGCACAATTGGTGACTGCAGGAGGACCAGCTCCCTCCTGCCTTCCGCCTCACTGCTGTGTCTTACTGTTTGATGATACCTCCCTCCAACCCTGACTCTTCTATGAACACCACACCCACGATACTATCCCCCTTCGCCAGTACAGAGGCATTTGCTTGGTTTCAATGCACCGAGGTTTAGTTTTGCACTAAGGTAGTGACTTGCTCAAACAACAAAGCAGACCATGTCCTTGTGGAGATCCCTAAGGACACTTTCCTGTAAATCTCAGATTGGCTATGCAACCAAGGGGACACCCCAATAGCATAAGATGCCCTCATAACATACCTACTAGAGCAGTACTCACCATCGACAGCTGCTTGTATAGCCAAGTTTTTCAGCTCTTTCAACCAACTGTTGGGGGACCAAAAGGCTTTGTTCACCCTCAGGGAAATGACCAATATTGCTCGCCTGCAACCTGCTGAAAGTGGCTGTTCTCCGGAGGTGAACCTTCTTCGTGCCCTGTAGGTACAGCTCCTACCTAAACCTGTACGCGCTGACATCCACATTGTCGATATTTTGCCCATCAAGGACCTCATGACCAAAGTTGACGCCCTTATGGACAGCAACTTCGCCACCTTCAAGACTTCCATCAATGCCTCCACTCCTAATGAAGAGGACAGCTATACAAAAAGCTGACGTGAATGCGGTAGGATGGACTGCGGTAGGACACAGATGCCCACCCCGTAATATGCCGGAGCGACGACAAAGCGGCTTACCACCCACATATGCTGCCCCTCGCCACTTACTGACGAATATCGGCTGCAGTTATGCTGCTATCACTCTAGATTCATAACTACTGCAAAGAAATGTGTGATTGGTTGTCAGTGGCAAAAAACCTTGTAGGTAGGCCATCGCTTGTGGCGGTGGCCTCCCATGTCACTAATCTTTTCTTTTTACATGATGCAGGTAATGGCATGCGATTTTTGGTAAATAGGGATGCTTGCCGCTCTCTTCTACCAAGGCCACTCTCTAAGACATGACGTGGTCAGTCTAAATCTGTTGACATCCACCTGGTAGCTGCCAACAGATCTGAGATCCCCAATCACAGATACGAGATTCTCACATTATCATTTGGGAGTTCCATATATCATTGGAAGTTTCTTGTTGCTGACAACACATTGCCAATCCTCGGTACGGATTTCCTCTCCCATTTCCATCTTCCAGTTGATGCTGCTCACTGACGGTTAGTCAACGCAGACTCCTATTCATTGACACCTCTTCAACCTGCTTCCTCTGACCTCGCTCTCCACATCATCACACCCACATAAGCCTACGATCACCTCCTCACGTCGTACCTTGAAGTCTTCTGCCTGGACTTCGCCAAACACCCACGGTTCCTACCAAACAGGGTATTTATCATCATATCGAGACGATGGGGACCCCAGTGTCTGCCTGATTCCGGCATCTTGCACCAGATCATTTGGCAGCCGCTAAACAAACATTCACCAAAATGGAAGAAATGGGCCTTTGCCAAAAGGCCTCAAGCCCATGGCCGTTGCTCTTACACATTGTCCTGAAGAATAATGGCTCCCTGCACCCATATGGGGATTAAAGGCATCTGAACAAGCAGACAGAACTGGATCAGTACCCCCTCCCAAAACATAGCTGACGTTGCCTCCTACTTGCATAAAGCAAAGGTTTTCTCCACTCTCGATCTTTTAAAGGGATATTATCAAGTACCCATAAACCAAGAAGGCATCTCCAAAACTGCCATCACCACCCCCTTCGGTATTGTACATACACCTTCAATTACTCCTGTTTTGGCCTTTGTAATGCTGTGGGTACTTTTCAGTGCCACAAGGATGGCATCTTAGGGCTCCTCCCCTTCTGTGGATGTTACGTGGATGACATACTTGTTTTTTCGTCCTTCAAAGAGGAAAAGAGTGACACCTCCATCACCTACACATCGTTTTCACATACTTACAACAGATTGGCCTTTTAGTCCGGCATGACTACAACGAAGTATCCTTCTTAGGGCACCGCATCACTCCTGCAATAGTCCACCCCTTCCCTGGGAAGGTAGCAGCCATTCAGAACTTCCCCGCTCCATTGACTGTCAAAGCACTGCAAGAATCCTTGGGCATGCTCCGCTATTATCACCGTTTCCTACCAGCCATCGTCATCACTCTTGCCCCCCTCTACACCTCTTTCAAGGGCAAGCCAAAAGTCCTGAAGTGGGGTCCCCTTTAACAAGCAGCCTTCAGCAGTGTAAAGATTGCCCTATCAACCACTCCTGCTCTTTGTTTGCCCGTGCCACATTACCCTCTTCTCTCTACCGATGCCAGCGACATCGCTATTGATGAAGTACTTTAGCAGGTAGCCAATGGCTCGGTCCACCCATTGGTCTTCTTCAATAGAAAACTGCCCAAGGCAGAATCTGGCTACTATACCTTCGACTGCGAATTACTGATGATGCATTTGGCTGTCCATCATATTCTCCACTTCTTTGAAGGTTTGCCCTTCGTCATTCACTCGGACCACTTGCTTCTGGTGCACGCCTTCACTCAACAGTCAGACACCTGGTCCGCCCATCAATGCTGACATCTCTCCACTGAGTCTGAATATAAACGTACCCTTTAACACGTCCCTGGGAAAATTAATCCCATTGCTGATACCCTGTCAAGAAACACATTGGCTGCCATTCACCTGGAATTGGATTACAATGCCTTGACAGAAAAGATCCAGAGTACCAAGCATGTAAGGATATCCTGCACATCCTTCTGTTGGGAAGATGTCACTCTCAATGACATCGACGCCACCCTTGACAACTTCAATGCCACCCTCGACGACTTCAACACTCTTCTGTGATATCAGTACTGGTACACCACGACCCTGGAGACCTGCTCCCCTACTCCGACAGGTGTTTGATTTCATTCATAACCTTTCACATCCATCGGGCCAATCTACTGCATAGCTACTGAAGACGAAGTTCATTTGGCACTACATTACTAAGGATGCTGAGTATTGGGTCCACACCTGTAATTCATGCTAAACTTTAAAAGTACATTGACACACAGATTCAGGTGTGGGCATATTTCCTCAACCTTGGCATTGTTTTGCCCGCATTCATGTCGATATAGTAGGTTGCCTACCCACAACACAAGGATATCATTACCTGTTTACTGTCATTGATTGCTCCACTTGTTGCCCTGAATCCATCCCCATGCAAACTGCAACGTCTGCCTCATGTACATCTGTGTTATTCTCATGGTGGATAGTGAGATTTCGTTTCCTTGAGCATGTTACTTTTGACAGAGGTGCCACTTTCACCTCTTAATTGTGGACATCATTAGCGAATCTCCCAGGTACCATCTTACATTGGACAACTGCCTACAACCGTGCAGCCAACAGAATGGTTGAATCTTTTCATCACACCCTCAAAGCAGCATTGATATTCTGCCACAATGACTCCAACTTGTTTACTCAGCTTCCCTGAGTCCTCCTGGGATTAAAGACCACTCCTAAACATGCTGTCGATGTCTTGGCAGCTGATATGGTGTTTGATGACCCGTTGGTGGTCCCTGTGGAATATTTCCATCTGTAACCTCCTCTTCTAACAATCTCCAGTGCCTATGTCATGTTGAGGAAGAATTTACTCCATGCCCCCAGGCTTACAAGCCCCAAGAAAAGAAACATATACCGACAGATTTGCACAAGGATTCGCACATTTTCCTGTGCAACGAGACTAGCAAACCACAGCTAACGCCCACGTACACGGGCCTTTTCCTCATGATTCGTCACACACCGAAACCCTTCTTAATTAACATTCGTGTCAAAGAAGACCGGGTCTCCATGGATAGCCTGAAACCTGTGTATCTCCTGTAAGTTGACCTGCCTACAGCTTTCCTCCTAAGATCAGGGCACCCTATCTCACATGTATGTCATTTTTAGGAATGGGGGAGCCATGTACCGACGTATTCATACACGCACGTATCCTGTAACAGTATTTCCCTTTTTCTCGTATACCTCGCTCTCCCCCGGCACTGATAACAACCTGTTTAAGCTTGCCTTTACATATATTAGTTTGTTTAAATTTTTGTGACATTCTTGCTCAGAACTGCTTGTATATAAACTAGTTATCTGTTGAAATAAAGTTAGTTACATTTATTCCGTCTCTCTGTCATAACCTAACAGCACCCTTGCACACTGTAGAAATCTGGGTAGATTTTTTCCTGACAAAATACCAGTAGATATCTGTCATGGTCTCTAGTAATTTTTCTTATTCACATTACTGAATAATCTAAAAGGACCAAGACAAAATGTTATATACCTAAATTATGAACTGCTACAATACAGATTGTCTATACATGATAAATGAAAAAAAAATGCAAATAAAATTAACAAGACCATCAATGGCTACATAATCGCACGCACTGAAATAAAAGTAAATACAATAGAGAAAAGTTTGGCTGATCTTACCTTTGTTACCTCAAAGTCATCAAGTCATCAAAAAAAAAAAAAAAGGTTAGGTAGCCTGTTGAGACATGGCACAATCCAAGGCTTAAGCTCAATGGTTTATAAGACCACTCCTTGGCTATGGGCATAATGTGGCTTACAAACGACCTAGCAGCTAAAAACAGCGATGGGCCTACAAAAATGTAATTAACTAATCAACGCAACTAAACGAAAGGGGTGTTGAGACCCATTTTGGTTATGCACACAGTATCATGCATAGCAATACAAACAAGTGATCATTAGTCAGTAATGTAATGCAATTGTGAAATGGGAATTAAGTGGCAGAACAAATAAATGCAATAAAACCCAGTGGCTCATGGCTACTTCAGGTTATCTTTAAATTTTGCTAGACTTTTAGACTCACCAATTGCAGTAAGGGCAGCAACTCCAGCCACCACTGGAACACCTCCGCCGTCAACTGTCCTGCTAATGTAATCGTTCATACTCAACAGGGAGAAGGGCTCTGAATCGGACTGAATTCCCAGGCTATGGGAAATCCTGCTTCCAACATCAAACATAGGGTCCAGTACAGGGGAGGCCATCTGGAAAACGGCATTTCGATAGGTTTAAAGAGACATATATTCAGGGTCCACTGCTGGGAAAACCAGTTTTGAAAACTAACTTTTAAATCAGTAAAAACGAGTAAATTGATGAGGCACTTGGTGTTATTGACCTTTGATTTTCAACGATTAATTATCATGATAATGGGCTATTGTTACGGACGAGATAAAATCAATTAAAACAAAGCTATTTGTTTTGAAAAATGACTGTGATATGTGAGTTTGTATCTTTATTTTCACAATGTAACCTCAGGTATCAGTTATGTTTATTACTTCTAGTGAATTTCTTGTTACTTCTGCCTACTACTATCAACAAAATAAAAAAAATAATTAAACACAACATTAAAAACGTTCGTTAATAGATATAATAATTTCTTAGATACTGGGGTGAAAAAAAAAATAAAGCTTCTTTATTTCAACAAATTCTGGTATTACCTCATAGAGCTTCTCTCCTGCCTTCATGAACGGTTCAATCATCTTCTTATAAATGGGCTTCTTGGTCGAATGTTCGTTCGCGACGTCATATGGATTGTAACTGGTGTAGGAAAGAGCTCCTGAGGCAGGGAGGGTGTGTTCCACAATTTCTGATGAAGCCTGTGGTTGTTATAGATATATGCTTTTAAAACAACTTTGGACAGAGGTCCCCATTTCATGATCTTGCAACGGATATAGCTCGAAAGAAGCTCGCTATGGGAACTGGGTAATATGAGCTTCTTATTGCCACAAGAACTAACATGAAATAGCTTCATAAGACTGCTATGGGTACAGAATGAACAAAGAGGTTAAAATGTCTTAAAACTGCTATTTTGACAGAGAAGAGTTATAAGATTAAACGTCATTGATCAGTAAAGATGCAGAAGATTATTTGATGTCACGTTGTCAGAAGCTAATGTATCATTAAATTAAAGGCAGAAAATCAATATATGCTTAAATTACATTACATCTAAATCAGTCACGTTTGAAAGAATTTGATTAATCACTCTTCACAGTAGAGTCTTGAATATAAATAGAAACAGGAAATACGACCCAGAGAGTATGCATTGGGAAGTTAAAAGAGATTGCTTAGTGGCTCTTTTTATCATCTAGTACCAGTTGGTTTATTCAGATATTTAGAATTGATAGAAAATGAATTATATAACGCACATAACAGTGGGGTATAATTTTGTGTAGATTTAAGTCACAACGAAATGAAAACTACTTTGTAGAGATAAAGTAAACCGAAAAATATTGAAAAGCAGCTTGGTAATGTTTGGAATAAAATACTGGAGATTAAAGATGTTACCCGAAAAAATATAGATTTAGTGAATAATAGATATAAATTATCAGGTCGTTACCTTTTGAAATTCTGTGACAGTTCAGCAACATTATGTTGCTTGTAAATATTTGAAGTTTGTTTGAATGAATATCCAAAATTGGGAAATAATACTAATTAGATAAGTTAGCAGTCTCAGAAACAAATACAATAAAGCTTTATAGTAATAGAAGCAAGATCATTTCCTGAATACAATATGACAAACAATGCTTTGTAATTAAAAAGAAATCCAAGTCACAGTCACGGATGTGGAATCAAGACAGGTTAAAAGAAGTACGAGGGTTAAAGATATTGGAAGACTTCTTTTCTTTGCTATCAAGATTTCGTGATAAAGTAATCTTATGTTTGTCTCAAAGAACAATCAGCGCCTCGGTTATGCATGAAATGTGTATTTTCCTTATGTTCTTGCTGGCTCCTGCTAACAAAGTTACCAAAATAAAATGATTTGTTACTTGAATATTTCTTTTGTACTACATTCCTGCATGACTTTTTTTTTTTTTTTTCATCCGTGTTCAACTTCCTTACTAAAGTCCATATTAATAACTCAGGGTAATTCTTATCCTTTAATGTTCATGTTTGTTTATTTTTACTATGTTACCTGTTTCTTTGAAAGATAAAACTAGTGTTCAAATGTTTTAATGTGAGGGAAGTTTTTTTTTTTTTTTTTAAATATTCAAGTTTTTACATAATCTTTGTTCAATGTAGAAGTCTTTTTAAGGGATAAAATAAGATTTACTTTCTTTGCATTTGATGGTGAACTGTATACCAAATGGCATTATTTTGGTTACCTTATTCTTTCACTGCGACCTTGCTCTTTTGGACAATTGTCAAATTCGTTTTTACTTAATTTCTTTTACCTTTTTTGTTCCTTTCATCCTTGAATATTCTTTGTTACCTTAACGTTATTCCTGTGGAAAGGGCGGCGACGTTGGGAATTTGCATGCTGTGTTGGAATTGGAATAGGGATGGTGAACGTGGGCGCCCCTGGGTGAGCCTGAGGAGGAACGGGAATTCTGAATGAATTTTTATGTAATAAAGAAGGAATTGTCTTTTCTATGAGCATGAAAAACAGCTGGATGGGTCGTCTGAATTTAGTGTCGATAGACAATCATTGTTTAAGTTGATGAACAGACAATCTTCCTTATTGTAGATTAAGATGCAATCCGGTGAAATTCACTAATAACTAGAGAACACTGTAATCTACACTTCAGACATTCAGAACAAAAAACATGATACTTCTATGGAAAAAGGTGTAATAAAAAAAAAAAAGGAAGAAAGTTTGATAATTAGTACATAACAACAAGTTTGGCCACAATAAGAGCTGGGATGCCATATTGATATTTGTCTTTATAACTCCTGTAAAACGACGCTCTACTGCATTCAGATATCCAATATCTTTACCAATATGTTTGATCCTTCGAATTTAAATAATATAATAACACTCATAATCTTATTCATTATGTTTTGAACACATAACATTAATGTTTTAAACAATAGGGTGAGTAGTAAGTTAACATAATTTTCAATTATAGGGGAGTCTAAAGTAGTCTATTTGATTTAGACCTTTGGTTATTTAAGGAGTGATTAACCTATAACCCAGGATACAGTTTAACTGGCCCATAGATAAAAGGGCAATGGCCTCTGTAACAAGTATGATCAAAGGCCTCCTCTGTACAGGTATGTACAGATGAAACTAGGTACGGGTTTAAAGCTATTAGGTGTGTAAGGTAGATAGGTAACTGATTTAACCATACTAAAATCCAAGTGGAACTCTGTCTTGTGGTTTGAGAATATGAATACTATTTTGTATCATCAAATCTAATAGTCCATATATGAAGATTTTTAACCAGTCACTTAATGTGAGCATTTCCACTGAAGTCTTTTGGATTACCATGAATTGCAGTGCATCACATTCTTCTTAAAAGAACGTTCATTCAAATTGACAAATAATCTTTTAAATCATCTTTATCATTGGGACTGCAACTTCGAGGTCTTCAGTAATGCAATTCATGAACATTCGTGGAAAGCTATGCCGTAACTATGTTCATTAGGTATGTTTACAATTTGTCTCTATGGGGTTTGAAGGAATATATGTAATGACATTAAATTTGATAACTTTGTGATTTAGACAACAGGTGCTTTTTAAATTTAACAATTGGAATATGACATTATCGCTTGCAGAGAGTTTTCCTAACAATTATGAAACTACGGTAAAATATTAGCAAAACCCCATCCCCAAATTACCTGGAAAGTGGTGTCTTGGATTACGAAGTTATTGTGATCGGCTTGAAAGATAGTAGGTGGGGCATGGGGAGGCGGTGTAATAGGAAGTTGGTGAAACTGGCTATGAACTTGTTCATGGGCTGGAACATGGTGCACTGCAAAACTTTCAGAAGGGTTAGATTCATGACCAAAAGGAACGGGATTTGACAGCGAAGTAGAGACGTCATTAGAGGAAGACACTCCGATGACATTCAGAGACGGTTCAGCATGTTGATGCACTGGAACATTGACGCTCTCAGCCGTTACCAGAGACGGAGCCTCTACCGTATGAAGGGACACAGCCGCAGAGGCACTTTGAGAAGGCGGTTTAGCTGCAGAGCCGGTTCCGTATACGACATCATTCGAAGAACTGCTGTGGGATGTGTCAGATCGGGAGTTTCCATTGGGTGCAGCCAGGTAGCTGTAGCTTACCACCTTTCCAAGAAAATAAACAATAAAAGTTTAAAACATATATTGTCGAAATATCAGTTTTAAAAATCGTCACTGCGAATTACTTTATGTAAAGAAGAAAGCCACCAAAACTACTGCTAATTCTATTATATGAAATGATGAGTCAGTCATAGCTTGCAGAACGTGAGTTTTCATGACAATTGACTAATTTATTTGCCTAAAATTGGCTTTAGATAGCAAGTAATAGTTGAAAAATCTTTGTTTTGCATCAGTTTAACATCTCAGTAGATGCTATTATCCATAAAAAAATTCTCCAAAATGATGGAACATCATCAACTATATAATGGCAACAAATATTTTTCAGTTCTACCTTTTACCAATGAAGCTTTCTTTGATGATTTGTCTTTACTATTTTCTCTGGAAACGATATTCAATTGCAAGTTTTAGTATAATATTTGGATCTTATTTTGCAACATGCATTTTTCACCTGCTGGACTTTGATCACATGCTTATGTATCCACTTGAAATGCCCGTGAAATAAAATTATTAGTGAACAAGAAAGAAAGGAATGGGCAAATGTTCATACTGTAACACTTAATGTAAAAAAGTGCACAAATTCAATAATGTGTGTACATTCATGTTTTTGAAGTATAAAAACAAACAAGGTATATACCAACAGGCATGTTTTTTTAGTTCCATCGTGCTCTAACAACATTTATGACTGATTTCCACCACCAGCCATTAACGTCCCGACTTCTTGCAACATAACCATTGTCACCTTAGCATATCAATTGGCAATGGATAAAATGTCCGTTTTCATAGCATCCATCTACTTACCTTTAAGCTTGTACAAGGAAAAGAATATTAATGTGCTGTGGATGAAGTATCATTACTCACATAAGTAGCGAAGAGATTTTGTCACATAGTCAATATGCCTTTCTGAGTATTAGCTTGACAGAATGACAGGGCAGTATTAACAGTATTTACCACACCATGGAGCGAAAGTGGCCAGCCATAGTATTTGCCGCCTTCGGTCAAAAGATTAGTAGGCATCTTATTCGCGGACGCATCTTTGAGATGCTTAATTAGAACAAAATGAACTGCTATTGCCTTAGACAGGTTCTGACCTACGGGGACTTCTGAAACCTTGAAGGTAGGAAGAAGCAATATTTCAGCGAAACAATTTCAAAAGATCTTCATTAGAAGAGAGTCACTCTCTGAAATGTGAGAAACTAATATTGTTCTTTCTAGTTTGCCTTTTTCTAAACTTCATCAGATAATTAGGAGTGATTTGTAGATTGCCCTCAACAACTACAGTAACATCAGCAACAATGGCCACAGAATCCGAAATAGCTAGAAAAACACCGGTGAAAGATGTCGAAAAGAGATAATGGTGAAGTATGGAAAACGGCTGACAAGCAAACCTATAAAGTCATAAGCAAGGAAAGTATGAAACAGCATTAAACTTCCAAAACGAGAAATGAACAATGAGGAGAGTAATTCAAGAACCTGTTTGTTATAAGACTGTTTCTCATAATCTTTTCTTCAGGACAAAGCCTGAAATCCTCTAAAAACAAAAATCAGTCGGGAATGTCGTTTCCTCCTGAAAACTTACCTGCTCTGAAGAGGTGGACAATCTGTCATCCTCAAATGATGACTCGGCGATGACACCAACCCTCTCGTTATCATAATACTTCCTGTAGTAGAAGGCAGGGTATTTTCGTGCCCCTCGAGTTCTTGCAGACGAAGAAGAATGGCCTCTTGAAGGCACTGAGGCAACAACGCCCCCCTGGAAGGTGCAGGAGCAAAAAAGCTTTGTGATGGGAAACTACAAGTACACATGGACCTCTTTCCTGCAGCTAAGACTACAAGCTTTCTAAATCTACAATCATCACATATACAAGAAAATGCACTGTGCTCCTGTAATTTTGTTGTTTACACACATGTCACCGGAGAATAGCATTTTTATTAACATATATCAACTGTGACTCTACTGTGAGTGCATATCTAGAAAATATCGTTTTGTAAACCTTACTGGTCATAAATATGAACGTTTGCAGAGATGTTTATTTGAATATATGCATGAACCCTTTTAAATTTAATACATATATATATATATATATATATATATATATATATATACATATATATATGTATATATATATATATATATATATATGTATATATATATAAATAAATATATATAAAATTCACGCTTTTTGCTTTCAAGTTCCAATGTTGCTTGTATGTGTAATCTAGGTCATGTTATACATTATTGAAAATAAATATGTGAATGTAAATGATATCCCATTAAATCCAAGCCAGTGAAGTTGTACGGAACTCATATTTTAGCAATTGTTTGTTTATTGATTGTCTGTTTGCAAAATATCTCAAAAGGTTAGTTATGGGTTTCATTTGGCACGGGTGGTGTATGGATCTGTGGCTAAATAAGGGCTAATGGATTAAGAGATAAATCATGTTCAGGAAATCGAATAATTTATTTATCTATTTATTCATCTTTACGCCAACTAAAAGTTAGAGGCAGATTTTATTAATAAGTTTGTGGATTGGTGGACCATTTGCCAAAAAGATTATTCGATTTTACAATGGTTTCGGAATTGGATGGATGTGAATCCTGAATTATTTTTCTAACACTTCCGAAAGGTATACAAAAATTTTACCGTGTTTTTTAAAATTTGTGTTTAGCGCAAAGAATAAATCTCGTCTTTTCGGGAACTTTTTTCTTTATATCCAAAGGGGAAATCGCCAGTTATCATTAAAATGGCTTGGCATTAATAATCAGAAAGTACAATTGCTTGTCAAAAGATGTTTGGTTTCTTGTTTAAGGGTTTAAAGGCCTCTCATGAATGACATGGGGAAGGGACTGTGACACTGCCCTAGCAAGCAGAACAATGTCCTAGAGACTGATCATATATACATATGATCAGCGGCCAAGGCCCCTCTCCACACAAGCTAGTACCAGGGAGAGCTAGGCAATGGCTGCTGATGACTCAGCAGGTAGACCTACAGGGTTCCCCAAACCCCCATTCTTAGCTCACAAGGATGGTGAGGAGCGTTATCAGTAGGCCACCACAACCCCATTATTTTCTTTACAACGCGTTCATATTCATTTGAAACCAGACACAAAGGCAATGAACTTGCTGAGATCAAGTTTCTCTGCAATAAAGTGGCCATGCATGTAAAACGAGAAAAACCCAAACCAAGAATGTTAATTATAGTGAAATCAAATGAAAGAAACGAATAATTGGGTATATGAATTATTTTGCATTGGACTTTGTAGTTAAAAAGACACAAACAAGTCATGTATTAAGGTTTAGATAATTCTGTCTAAAAACCAAACCTGATCAAATATATCAAGAATACTGATTACCTGAAGTAGAACATTCAGATATTATTTTCAGCAAGATTTTTTTTGCTAAAATTCTATTTTTATTCATTAATATTTCTACTAGAAAAAGTAAACAAAAGATCTACGTATTTTGTGAATTATATAAAATGTATCAATTCGTTAAATCAAATATGAATAGAAAAAAATTAAATTCTGTATAGAATTAAAATAAGCTAAGAACTGTACATCACTTGAAATGGACAGAAAAGTCATTATTGTTCGTGTATACAATGTTAAACTAAATTTTAATGAAGTGCTATGCTAAGAAAACACTAATCACGCTACATTTAACTGCAAACGATAATAACTTGTAATCTTATAAAGCAATGTTTATATTACACTAAAAATATTCTGTTGGTTTGAGTATTTAAATTACTTACCTTGAAAACAATGATATCTCATTTAAAGCGGGCTAAATAGTCTCGTTAATTTTTCTTAAAATTAGAGGATAATGAGGTTAGCCCTGTACCTACCCGAACTGGATTATTTCTGAAAATCCACGAGCCAGAGCCAGAACTAGAAACAGCACGACCAGAAGATGATTCTGGTGTTAATATGCGTGCTGTGCGGTCATTATCGGCCGACTCGTTCGAATGCGTGGAGAGGGAGCGGCCTATGATGCCGTTCATCCTAAGCTCGTCTTCAGGTGTTATGAGCTCATTATTGACGATTCTGAATGATGCATTTCGAGGAAAGGGAGACGATGAGGGTACAGAGAAAAGAAGTTGGTGATGAAAGTTTTAATGGAAGTGAGATGTGACAGTATATCAAGATATTTTGTTTAATGTAGCATATTTACATGAAATTACCCATCATTATGGATACTTTAGCTTGTAATATTTTCGTTACTGGGTAATATTCTTCAGGGTTTTGTACACACGCATACGCAAACACTAAGACACAAACAATTCACACACACAGTAAGAACTATCTCCTCACAAGTGCGGCTTTTCGATAATCATAATCAGCGATCAATGACAAATTCTCTTTCACCTCCTGAATCAAAACCCAACGCCCTGTGGAGTAAGTTTCCTCCACATCAGTAGTTTCTTATATCTTATTAGACATCACAGCGGCAGCCCTCTGACACCTCTACATACATTATGTACTACCTGGCTAGTACAGTGGTAACGTATTTGCCTAATATTCGCATGGCAGCAGATCAATCCCTACCCTGGACCGTGAGTTTAAGCTGCATATGTTAGCACCTGGCATATCTAGTGGAGGCAAAGCCTGCTGCCAGTCTGTTGTAAGATTTCTTTTTTTTTTTCGGTGATTCACATTAGATTTTAATAGAGGCTTCATTTTTACTTTTGTTTACGACATAATTTTTGTCTAAATTAATTTGATGTATAAATGCTGACAGTTCTTTGTCATGCAAATGTTAATTAGTTTCATTTGGCATTATGTGTAGGAAGTGATTCTTCCGTCATTTTGTTGGACATCATCTTAATTCGATTTCTAGTTTAATTGCTTTGGTTCCTCTCCGGTCATTTATACGTTTGATAATCAGTTAGAATACGGTATTGATCGATTGTCCTTTAAACGCAATTTCTATTTAAAATTTTGTTTTCATGAAACAATTAAATTTTAACTCGTTGCCCTATTTTCACAAAACAATCAACATTTTGAAATAAGGTTAAAAATGGCGGATAAGGGATAGAAATGTAATTTTTGGTGTCGTTATCAGTATTCGTTTAGCAAAAAATTAGTATCCTTTTGAGATAATATCTGGTTTAAGGAGCCCTGCACGCAGTCAACTTTTCAGTGGACGGCGGCTGCCTCGGTTTTGTGGCGAAAAATTAAATGTGTGTGTGTGTCTATGGACGCCTTTGCACAATCCATGTTTTAGTGGTGGAGTGTTCACAGCTTCCCTCTCCGCTTTTTCCTGGCACCACGCAACGATGGCAATCACCGTCCACTAAAAAGTGCCATAATAGCGGAATCAGGGGAATGCAAGGAAAAAAAAAGAAAAATAAGAAAATTCATGTATCACAGATAAGACATACAAGCATATTGACCCTTCACCTACAGTATACTACAATAATCTCATTTGTATGAGAGTATGAATTTTGCAGTTCGTGTACACTAGGGTGCAAGCACTTGTGGCTACTACATTTGGATAGTTTTTTAGTCCCCATTTTCATCTTTCCATGACTTCTGAATTCCGGGCTTGTTCCTCCAAACTATCCACTTTTTTATTCTCTTCATGACTTTTTAATGTTTGGTATTTCTATTTTGAATTTTGGTTTTAATTTGTTAATATTTCTTAAAAGAGGCGAATGATTTACCAAAGAAGAATAGTAACTGCCATTATTCATTTACCTCCACCAAGGTGGTTATGTTGTCATCTCTGTCTGTCTGTTTTTGATTTGTTTGTTTGTTTGTTACCAGACTAACTCAAAAAAGTTACGGAAGAATTTTAATGAAAATTTCAGGATATGTCAGAAATAGGCTAACTTAGAAGAGATTAGATTTGCCGGTAATCCGGATCACCATTCGGGTGTCAGGATTTAAAAAGAAAATGATTCTTTACTATTGCGGATTGGACCAATTTAGATATTTCTCATCAAACAAATAAATAGGGCTCTAGTGAAAGTCGAGATGGTATGATAGAGGGAACTGAGGTGCCTTGGCGGAGGTCTGCGGTCTCTGATTGCCTTTTCTACTTGTTTAACAGAATTTAATTGCAACCAAATATTTCTCAGGAAAGATCAACATTCGTAGTCAGCATCCACCCAGGTAGAATCATAAATACGTATTTATCCCATCCCATCATCCCACCAAAAAATAAGAATGGCTTCATCCAAATAAAGCGCCTTCCATTAAGTACATCTGTCGGTCACTTGAATTGTGAAAATAACCTACTTAATTAATTTAGTTTAACTCATGTCAATTTCGACAATGGAATCTACAAATCTCATTTTTTCCTCATTCAAATCGTGCCCACAAATCCCTGATTGACATAATAAATGTAATCTATTTCTAGGTAATTGAATAACCCGTTCTGACTAAAGATATACCCTGGTGCCCTCACCTGGCATTTCTGTAGACCTTGGTATCTGACGGGTCATCATGCTCCCTGACACCATGGATGATGGGTATGCCGTCATCCCCTATTTCGATGACGCGACCCCTCCTGGCATCCCCAAGGACGGTCAACACGCCTGAGGTCACCTGACGGCCAAACCGAGTATGGAGAGTTCACCGGTTGTGATAGAAAAGAGGACAGGTTGAGGAAAAGGTTAGAATTTGCTTTTGGAAGCCAAGCTGCTTTGTAGCATTTGCTCCATAATTATTGAATCGCTCTTTGATTTGCTGAGATTTTTTCGGTAGATTATTTTTTATTTTTTTTATTTTACTTTTTTCTTCTAATTCTCATCCTCGGTATCACAATAAAATTTATTATATGAAGGAGAAAGGAAACATTTCTTAACAGGATGGAATTTATGACCTGACCTCTATACTGAATGAAAAAAGTTTATAATAATTGAAAGAAAAAGATAATTCTTTCAAATTTCCTACGAAGTATCACCAGAGACAGAACTTAAATTTTGACATACAATTCAAACTTAGAGGGGAGAAAAGTCTAAACACAGACATTTATATATTTAAAAAAATCAAGCTTGGCTTACAAAACCGAATTGGTCGCTTTATCAGGATAGGGCTGTGTGGACAGGGAAACAAGAGGTATGGAAGACGGTAGATATTGGTAATGGAGGAAAGGACAGATATCACAAGTCTGAATGTATGAATATATAGGAAATACATAATTATAGCAGGGAGGTTATTTCAAGTTTACCGTAAAAGTTGAAACTACTTATTAATCCATGTGATTTTCAAATTCCTCTTTTTTTTCACAAGTTCTGAAATCCCTTTCTCAAAATGTAAAATAACGTTGCATTAAATTGATTGATTTTATACATATGTTATCCTTCATGCTGAGGTTATCAATAATAAGTAATGCTAATTACAAAAAGTAAGAGAGACTAATATAAAAAAAACATACACATATTCTCTAACATCTTGATAATCACAATCTATTAATTGATTGATTATTGCATACGCAAACATTATAAATAATGAATTGAATATGAGTTACCTGTCACTATTCTACATAAATATAACTTACTCGTGAAATAAGAATGTTAGAATCTTCCAGCCAAAAAACTTTATCAAAGTGCAACTGCGTGAAGGTGATAAAACTAAACACTACACAGGTGAAGTCTAAATTATTTGTATCACATTCTAGTTTAGTGTTGTGTTGAGGAGTTAGTTAATAAAACACGAACTACGAAAATACCTTCGGAAGGAAAAAAACTGTATATTTAAGGAGCTTTGAATAAACAAATGGCGGCCGAATGAATTTGGGCATTCTGGATGAAAGGGGCTACTCAAGTGGTTTTCTTTTTCATAATATTATTCATTAACTCAAAAAAAAAAAAAAGAAAAAAAAAATTCTACGCAATGGTGAAACAATTCATAATGAAATCTCGCATTAATATAAAAAGAAGTTCAGTCAAAGGGGGATTAGAAGTGAATGCAGTTTTAATCAAAAGTCATTCTGCACAAAACATAAAATGGGAAATAGTAGAATAAGCAACGATAAAAAGGGAAATAACATGAAAAGGGATCGAAAATCATGTAATAGTTTTCCAGAAGTTCACGAAACAGAGAAATAAACGCTGAACTTCACAATAGACAGACAGAACAAGTATTAAAATTGTAGTAAGTTCGATTTTCTACAAGTAAAGAAAAATGTAGCAAAACGATAGACCGATTGTCAGACGGCAAACGCGAAAATCAGTCATTTTCCCATCTAAAATCAAACATGCACCTGGGAATGCAAAATCTCATGCACAAGCCAATGAAAGATCTTTAGTCACTTAGATACAATAAAAATTGTGCATTTTCATGTAATTTAGTAGTAGTGACTTTTCGCAATTCCACAAAAAACAAAGAAAATACATTGATCAAATAATAAGGAACATCATTAAGGAGAAAATGCATTGTTTATTGCTATCTTGTTGTGAATAATTTGATAAGTAAAATCATGCATATCAGTTTTACAGGAATAACTTCAAACATCAAAAGCTATATTGGCAAAAAGAATGTTAGCAAAATGTACATATACTACCCACACAAATCCATAGCCAAATATATACAGTACATAATAGGAAATGTACATACATATGCAGACGATATATATATATATATATATATATATATATATATATATATATATATATATATATATATATATATATATATATATCTATATCTTTATCTATATCTATATCTATATCTATATATATATATATATATATATATATATATATATATATATATGTATATATTGTATGTGTATTAATTAAAAAAGTCCTTCACCAACCAAATCAGCCATTGTTTTTCCTGACATCTTGTGCCTCATAGAAAGCATGTATTAGTTAAAAAATATCATATGAGTAAATACCTGTACAGGCGGGGGTACCAATAAGGACTTGCCGTTCCGTTTCACCGTCTCCACGACAGTAGGAACGGCCATTTCCATCCCGGAGGGTCGGTCCGGATTTTCTGCGGGGTTGTCGATGGACTTCCCCGACACCATCAACACCAACATCGCCAGGACCAGCGTCAAGGATGTCATCCCTCTTTCAAGAAAAGGGAGAAGAACATTAGGATTCTTATATGAAGATTATATTGATCTACAGCAT
>NC_090748.1:54983283-54988283 GCF_036898095.1 Palaemon carinicauda | reverse complement strand
ATTAGGCCACTTACACAAAACAGGAAATGGCAGATAGCATACTTAATGGCATTCTCGAAGCTATTTGTCATTTCTCTAAAGTTTCAGTAATCATCTCTTCCCCTTGGGAGCTGAGGAAAAAATGGAACTGGCATGGAAATGGATGATCGAGGCTCTTATTGAAGATCACCTCTCTGTTGTTATACCAATGATAATGCCACCGATAATATGAGGGCTTGTCTGTCTTTAAGATCTTTAAAAGCTATTTTGAAGATGTAATTTTTGTATAACTTTTGTTTTTGTTAGAGGTAAACGTCATGGAGTTAGGATGAATTTGTATGCATGTAGGTAGGTATCTATATCGGGTTTATAAAACAATCATACCCTTGTAAACACATACTCCTTTGCAAATACACAAAAACACAACCAAGACAGTAGCATATTTGTAGGTTGACCACCGAAAATATACATTACGTGGTAGCAGGAACTAGTCATGTCACCTCTTTACTAATCGAAAATTTGAAAAAAAGTGGTCATAGGTTCATATTTTCTTGCAGATTTTATTTTCTTCTGATTTTTGCTTGTATGAATTTACCATATTATATAAGGACTGCAATTTCTTTATAAGGATAACATGACGATACTGTATGTTATTGGCTGAAATAGCTGTCGGCTAAAGTCAATTAAATGAAGCAGACAAATACTGAATTATGTTTTCCTTAAAAACTCTATGTCCGAAGATAGAAAAAAGTACAGAAAACTAAGTAAGTGCTGACTTGAAATAAGTAATACTACAAATAGAAGAGGCAAAACAGCAGAAGATGGTGTAACAATTGATTCAATAATAGATGGGGTAGATTTCATTGTAGTAAAATTCACAGAACTTTGCACAAAATGTCTGCAAGAATGTTCTAAACCTACAACTTGGAAAAACTTTATCATTATACTAATTAACTAAAAGGGACACGTAAAAGACCTAAAAAAATATTGCCAAATAAATTTACTTTCATTATTATTATTATTACCTCCGCCAAGCGGCGGAGGTTATGTTTTCGGTTCGGTTTGTTTGTTTGTTTGTTTGTTTGTTTCTCTGTTTGTCTGTCTGTCTGTGGACAACGTAGAGGCCACATTTCTACACGGAATCACTTCAAACTTGGCCAAGTAGTTCCCCAATGTGTATGGAAGAACTGATTAAATTTTGGTCAAGGTCACCCCAAGGTCAAGGTCACAGGGGTCACTGGTGTCACTATGACATAAGTGGCCATATCAAGAGACAGAAATAAAGCACTGACTTTTGCATAAGCCAACATATTATTACTATTGCTCATTATTAATTCATATGTTCGACTCTCGCGTCAATGCCATCATCACGTCAAAAAAAAATAAAATCGAACACACCCACAAGAGCTTCCCAATGCTACCAACACACAAACAGTCAAAAGTCCTTCAACCTCAGTGTCAGGTAACTGCCAAGGCCATTGAATGGTTAAGCTAAATTAAAGGTCAAACGTTACTTGAAAGTCGAAGTCACATCAATTCATGATTCTAGGACATATGGCGCTCTAGGTCACCTTGGCGGAGGTATGTCCTCTACGAGGACCATGTCCGCGTTCAGGACTTGCTCACTTGTTATTATTATTATCATTATTATTATTATTATTATTATTATTATTATTATTATTAGCTAAGTTACAACGCTAGTTGGAAAAGCAGGATGCTATAAGCCCCAGGGCTCCAACATGGTAAAATACCCTAGTAACAAAGGAAGCAAGAAAATAAACTTCAAGAGAAGTAATTAACAATGACAATAAAATATTGTAAGAACAGTAATAATATTAAAATAGATTTTTTCATATATAAACTATGAAACCCTAAAAACACAAGAAGAGAAATAAAATAGAATTTAGTGCCCAAGTGTACCCTCAAGCAAGAAAACTCTACACCAAGACAGTGGAAGACCATGGTACAGAGACTATGGGACTACTAAAGACTAGAGGACAATGGTTTGATTTTGGAGTGTCCTTCTCCTAGAAGAGCTGCTTACCATAGCTAAAGAGTCCCTTCTAACATTATGAAGAAGAAAATAGCCACTGAACAATTACAGTTTAGTATTTAATCCCTTGAGCAAAAAAGAATTGTTTAGTAATCTCTGTGCTGTGAGGTATATGAGGACAGAGGAAAATGTGGAAAGAATAGGGGAGAATAATCGGTGTATATGTAGGCAAAGGGAAAATGAGCCATAACAAAAGAGAGGGATCCAATGTAGTACTGTCAGGCCAATCATATGGTAGAATCTCAAAGGGTGGCTGGTGGCTTGATTAACTTACTACCTGCAAAATATATATAAAAAAAAAAAAATATTTACAAGATCATATTTGGTTGAACTCAAAGACAGCTTGACTTTAATCAACAAATCGAGCAGGCAGGATTTAGAAGCGGGTATTCAACAAATGACCATATCCATGTAATCAACCAGCGAATGGAAAACCCAACAGACTATTAAAAACCACTATGTATGGCATCTATAGACCATGGGAAAACTTTTGATTCTGTAAAAACTTCAGTAGTCAAGAAAGCCCTTCAAAAACAAGGAATAGATGAATTTCATGTTAGAACACTTGAATATATCTTTACAAGAAGTACAGGAATCCTTAAACTACATATAGATAGTGAGAAAATTCTGATTGAGATTCGAGGTAGACAGTGAGACCCAATCTTTTCTAAATTATTCACAGCGTGCTTAGAAGAAGCTTTAAATAATCTACATTGGAAAAATGTAGTAATTAATATTAATGGGAAATATCTTAACAACTTGTGATTTGCACATGATACAGTTCTATTTAGTGAATCATGGGAGGAATTGAAAAATATGATAGACTATTAGCATAGAGAAAGCAGAAATGTATAAATGAAAATGAATATGAGTAAAACTAAGATAATGTTCGATGAAAATGCAGAGACAACAAATAACGGTTATGGTTGAACCTCTAGAGATTGTTAATGAATATATTTACTTATGACAGACGGTGTTTCCCCAGGACATGACACCGTTATTAAAAGAAGAATAAGCATGGGATGGAGAGCTTTTGGTAAACAAAATGAGATTATGAAATGTAAAATGCTCTCTAAAAAAAATATATTTAATCAAATGGTCCTACCAGTATTAACTTATGCATCAGAAACTTGGAGCCTTACTAAAGCCATAGAACATAAGCTAGTTACAGAGCTATGGAAACCATAAACAGACGGGATTGGAGGGACATGACTGAGGCCTTTGTCCTGCAGTGAACTAGTTATGGCTGATGATGATGATGATGATGATGATATATATATATATATATATATATATATATATATATATATATATATATATGTATATATATATACATATATATATATATATATATATATATATATATATATATATATATATATATATACTTACGTATGCATGTGTGTGTGTTGATGGGAATAACACTAAGATAGAGAAAAAGAGTGACAGATTAGAGAGCAAACTAAAGGAGAGGATATTCTAACAACATGTAAGAAGAAGAAATGAGCATGGGCAAGACATAATGAGAATGACAGATAATGGAATAAGAATAACAGAATACAATTAAGAATAACAGAATCGATCGCTATTACTATTATTATTAGCCACCCGTTGAGATACTAACGCTAGAGAGTTATGAGGTCCTTTGACTGGCCAGACGGTACTACATTGGATCCTCTCTCTGGTTACGGGTCCTTTTCTCTTTACCTACACATATATCGAATAGTCTGGCCTATTCTTTACATATCTCCTCTGTCCTCATACACCTGACAACACTTTGATTACCAAACAATTCTTCTCTTAAAGGGTTAACAACTTCACGCGATTGTTCAGTAGCCATTTTCCTCTTGGTTAGGGTAGAATAGCTTCTTAAGCTATGGTAAGCAGCTCTTCTAAGAGAAGGACACTGTAAAATCAAACCATTGTTCTCTAATCTTGGGTAGTGCAATAGCCTCTGTACCATGGTCTTTCACTTTCTTGGGTTAGAGTTCTCTTGCTTGACGGTACACTCGAGCACAGTATTTTATCTCATTTCTCTTTCTCATGTTTTGTTAAAGTGTTTAAAGTTTCTATAGGAGCTATTTTTTTAATGATAATGTTCTTAAAATATTTTATTTTTCCTTGTTTCCTTTCCTCACTGGTCTATTATTATTATTATTATTATTATTATTATTATTATTATTATTATTATTATTATTATTATTATTATTATTACTAGCTAGGCTACAACCCTAGTTGGAAAAGCAGGATGCTATAAGCCCAATGACTCTAACGGGGAAAAATAGCCTATTAAGTAAGGAAGTAAATAAACTACAAGAAAAGTAATGAATAATTAAAATAAAATATATTAGGAACAGCAATGACACTTGAGTATAATTTTCATATATAAACGATGAAAACTTCAAAAATCAAGAGGAAAAGAAAATAAGATAGAAGAGTTTGTCTGATTGTACCGTCAAGTAATAGAACTCTACCCCAAGACAGCGGAAGACCATGTTCAGAGGCAATGGCACTGACCAAGACTAGAGGACAATGGTTTGATTTTAGAGTGCCGTTCTCCTAGAAGAGCTGTTTGCTATAGCGAGAGAGTCTTTTCTATCCTCACCAAGAGGCAAGTAGCTACTAAACAATTATAATGCAGGGAAAGGAAGAGAAGACCATGGATTATTGAGCTAAGAAAATTTGTGGGTATAGGTTGGCATAGAAAGACCATAAATAGACGGGATTGGAAGGAAATGCCTGAGAACTTTGTCCTGCAGTGAAATAGGTATGGCTGATGATGATTATTCATATATACATATATGTATATATTTATATATATATATATATATATATATATATATATATATATATGTATATATGCACATATGGATATATATGTTTATATTTATTTATATATAAATATATATACATATATATATATGTATATATATTATATACACACACACACACACACACATATATATAT